>NC_053395.1:76090948-76390948 GCF_905171765.1 Bufo bufo | reverse complement strand
GCCGGCCATAGGTGGGCGTGATGGGGGGGGGGCGGTCCCATAGCTGGTGCTGCTGGGCGGCGGATGCAGTGGTGACTGCTGTTGCGATGTTTTGGCAGAGGGTGGAAAAATGGTGTGGGCTGGCCAATGAAGGGGGACTGGCATGGGTGGATGAGGGGGGACTGGCTTGATTTGGGGGGTACTGGAGTGGTGGGAGGGGACTTGTGTAAGGAGGATGGCTAGGGGTGGTGGTGGGTGCTGTAGGGTGTGGAGGGGAGGTAAGGGGGTGTGGATGTGGATGAAATGTGTGGTGTGATGAGCGTATTGGGGTATTGCTTGGATGTGTTGGAGTGACTGGAACGGGGATGGGGACGCGGACCAAATGGTTGGTGTGGGGGGGCTGTGTACAAGGTGGACTGGAAGTCCGGATGGAGGGTCCCGCTGGGAAGGAAGTTGGATGGGGGGCCGAGTGTCAGCAGGACGGTGGGTCCTGGGGTCAGACCGAGTGTCTAGTTGTGTTATGGAGGCGTGGGAGAGTGTGGAACTGGAGTAGAGGGGGGCGGGGTGGGACATGATAGCGTGGGTGCTAAAAACACTGTGTTTCTATGCTCTCGTTTAGTCCATTGGGTTCAAGTGTGTGGAGCTTGAATATCCAAAACATCTCACGTCTTTGGAGGGTCCTGTATCTGTCTGGACAATGGGCCTCAATGTGTTCTATGGGGGTGATGGATAGTTTGGAGGGGTCCTGGTTGTGAGTAGCCAGGAAGTGTCTGGAGACGCTATGTTTTAGGTATCCCTTGGTGATGTTGGATCTATGTTTGTTGATACGTTCCCTTAGGGCCTGGATTGTCCTGCCAACGTACTGTAAACCGCAATCGCACTCCAATAAGTAAATCACGTATGATGTTGCACAGTTGATGAAATTCTTTATTTTGAAGTCTTCGCCAGTAGTTTTGCTCCTAAAGGTCTGTGTTTTGTTAGAAATGTTGGTACAGCATTTACACAGAGTGTGGCCACATCTGAAGCTGCCAACAGGGGCAGGGGTCCCACTGATAGTATTGAGTGAGGCTGTTTTTTTCTTTTTCAGTTTGCTTGGGGCCAGGATGTTTTTTAGCGACTTTGCTTTTCTGAATGTGATTTGTGGTCTCTGTGGTATGTTGGGTTTGAGGTATGGATCATTAGTTAAAATGTGCCAGTGCTTCATCAGGATCTTCCTTAAGGTTTCGTGGTTAGTGTTGTAGGTGGTGATCAGTGATGTTTTGTACGGATTTGTAGTTTCTGTTTCTTTTGGTTTGGTTTTGATCATCAGGCATTCGTCTTGACTTAGGTTGTTTGCCCGGGAGAAAGCGTTCTCAACGATCTTACTCGGGTATCCTTTGTTCATAAATCTGTTCTGTAGGATCTTGCTTTGGGTAATGAAGTCCTCTTTGGTAGAACAGTTCCTCCTTATTCGTTTAAATTGGCTGTATGGAATGTTGTTCTTCCATTTTCTGTAGTGCACGCTCCTAAAGTCCAGATAGTTGTTTCCGTCCACTTTTTTGAAGAAGGTTTTGGTTTGGATATTTTCATTGCAGGGGAATAGGAGTAGATCCAGGTATTCGATTGAAGTGGTTGAGATGTTGGCTGTGAAGGTGAGGTTCCAGGTGTTGGTGTTGAGGTGTGTAATGAATGCTTCTGCCTCTTTATTGCTTCCTCCCCAGATTATGATGAGGTCGTCGATGTATCGTTTGTAGAAGATGATCATGTCGTTCCAGTTGTGATTATTGTAGATTAGTTGTTCTTCAAAACGTCCCATGTAGAGGTTAGCGTAACTCGGCGCGAAACGCGTCCCCATAGCGGTCCCCTTCTGCTGTTTATACAGACAGTTTTCGAAGTTGAACACATTGTGGGTTAGGATGAAACGGATGGCGTCTGTGATGAATGTCTTATGTTCTGAAGAGAGTTGGTTATCCGTATCTAGATAATATTGAGATGTAGTGATACCTGCTTCGTGCGGAATGTTTGAGTATAGGGATGCTACGTCTAGTGTCATCCAGCGGTACGAGGGGTTCCATTTGATATCCTTTAGTAAGGAAATAAGTTGGGCGGAATCTCTAAGGTGTGAACACCTTAGAGATTCCGCCCAACTTATTTCCTTACTAAAGGATATCAAATGGAACCCCTCGTACCGCTGGATGACACTAGACGTAGCATCCCTATACTCAAACATTCCGCACGAAGCAGGTATCACTACATCTCAATATTATCTAGATATGGATAACCAACTCTCTTCAGAACATAAGACATTCATCACAGACGCCATCCGTTTCATCCTAACCCACAATGTGTTAAACTTCGAAAACTGTCTGTATAAACAGCAGAAGGGGACCGCTATGGGGACGCGTTTCGCGCCGAGTTACGCTAACCTCTACATGGGACGTTTTGAAGAACAACTAATCTACAATAATCACAACTGGAACGACATGATCATCTTCTACAAACGATACATCGACGACCTCATCATAATCTGGGGAGGAAGCAATAAAGAGGCAGAAGCATTCATTACACACCTCAACACCAACACCTGGAACCTCACCTTCACAGCCAACATCTCAACCACTTCAATCGAATACCTGGATCTACTCCTATTCCCCTGCAATGAAAATATCCAAACCAAAACCTTCTTCAAAAAAGTGGACGGAAACAACTATCTGGACTTTAGGAGCGCGCACTACAGAAAATGGAAGAACAACATTCCATACAGCCAATTTAAACGAATAAGGAGGAACTGTTCTACCAAAGAGGACTTCATTACCCAAAGCAAGATCCTACAGAACAGATTTATGAACAAAGGATACCCGAGTAAGATCGTTGAGAACGCTTTCTCCCGGGCAAACAACCTAAGTCAAGACGAATGCCTGATGATCAAAACCAAACCAAAAGAAACAGAAACTACAAATCCGTACAAAACATCACTGATCACCACCTACAACACTAACCACGAAACCTTAAGGAAGATCCTGATGAAGCACTGGCACATTTTAACTAATGATCCATACCTCAAACCCAACATACCACAGAGACCACAAATCACATTCAGAAAAGCAAAGTCGCTAAAAAACATCCTGGCCCCAAGCAAACTGAAAAAGAAAAAAACAGCCTCACTCAATACTATCAGTGGGACCCCTGCCCCTGTTGGCAGCTTCAGATGTGGCCACACTCTGTGTAAATGCTGTACCAACATTTCTAACAAAACACAGACCTTTAGGAGCAAAACTACTGGCGAAGACTTCAAAATAAAGAATTTCATCAACTGTGCAACATCATACGTGATTTACTTATTGGAGTGCGATTGCGGTTTACAGTACGTTGGCAGGACAATCCAGGCCCTAAGGGAACGTATCAACAAACATAGATCCAACATCACCAAGGGATACCTAAAACATAGCGTCTCCAGACACTTCCTGGCTACTCACAACCAGGACCCCTCCAAACTATCCATCACCCCCATAGAACACATTGAGGCCCATTGTCCAGACAGATACAGGACCCTCCAAAGACGTGAGATGTTTTGGATATTCAAGCTCCACACACTTGAACCCAATGGACTAAACGAGAGCATAGAAACACAGTGTTTTTAGCACCCACGCTATCATGTCCCACCCCGCCCCCCTCTACTCCAGTTCCACACTCTCCCACGCCTCCATAACACAACTAGACACTCGGTCTGACCCCAGGACCCACCGTCCTGCTGACACTCGGCCCCCCATCCAACTTCCTTCCCAGCGGGACCCTCCATCCGGACTTCCAGTCCACCTTGTACACAGCCCCCCCACACCAACCATTTGGTCCGCGTCCCCATCCCCGTTCCAGTCACTCCAACACATCCAAGCAATACCCCAATACGCTCATCACACCACACATTTCATCCACATCCACACCCCCTTACCTCCCCTCCACACCCTACAGCACCCACCACCACCCCTAGCCATCCTCCTTACACAAGTCCCCTCCCACCACTCCAGTACCCCCCAAATCAAGCCAGTCCCCCCTCATCCACCCATGCCAGTCCCCCTTCATTGGCCAGCCCACACCATTTTTCCACCCTCTGCCAAAACATCGCAACAGCAGTCACCACTGCATCCGCCGCCCAGCAGCACCAGCTATGGGACCGCCCCCCCCCCATCACGCCCACCTATGGCTGGCCAGTCACACAGACTCCTACCCCCATCCACCTATACACCAGCCGAATTTCCCCCCCCCCTCCCTCCCCCAGGACATATACACACCCCAACATCGGCATCCACCAGCCCCTCACACGGCAGGCCAAACACCCATTCCATAGTCCGAACAACCCGGCTGCGTCCCTAGCAACATGCCCCGCTCCTCCCATGTCCTCCACGCCCGCCCCCACCACCGGCTCCTATGGACCTCAGCCACACCCCCTCCAGCCCGCTGTTGCACCGCAACGCCGCCCCGCCCACCACCACAACACATACCCAGGCACTCAGGTCCGGCTCCCCACCACGCCCACCGCTCCGCCCACCGTGCCAAGCCCCGCCCCCCGCTCCAGCGTACACAGTCCTCCCTCCACCAACAGTGATCACCGCCCACCACACACGCCCCGGCCACGCCCCCCCCCCGCCCTCATAACCACTGGATAGAGCGCGCTTCTGCACACCACTGGCTACACGTGCAGAAGCGCTACCACTGGAGGACACTCACCGGCCGCATTACCAAGGTAACTACTGCTATCCCCCACATTATTGTCCACTGCTCATTGCCTATTGCAATCTGCACCCAGCCCGGATCCTAGCCTTGTATCACTCACAGTTACTCTCCCCAACCTGCTACCCATTCACGCACCCCAGCTTACTACTCCCACCTGCATCATACACACCATGCTACACAGCCCAACAAGTAGAATCACTTTCTCTAACCAACCCTTCACTGTATAGGAACCTCTTGCTGATCCTGTCCCTTCCATCTCTATATATCACGTCACCGCCACCCAGCAACCACTGCCACCCCCCACATCCCAAACAGACCATCACTGTTCACCATTCACTGCCCAGTGCCTATCTGCATTCTGCACCAAACCCGGATCCATGCCTTACATCACCCACAGTGACTATCCCCATACCTGCCACCCATCCACGTCCCCCAGGAACTAATTCCCACCTTAACCATCTAACCAACCATGAAACATAGTCCAACCAGTAGAATTACATTCTCTCATCCACCCTCTCCTATACAGGAACCCCTTGCTGATTCTGTCCCTCCCATTTCTATATGTAAACGCCACCCTACTAAACATCACTTTATTACCCATCACAGCAGTGCGGACCGCCGTACACCCCCCAAATAAGGGATCTCCAACAAGAGTGACCTCCAATTAGCCTACGGTGACAAGGATACAGGTACTTATTATACAATATATGACCCATACACAGTATCTCTGACATACTCACATACCCATCCAGAAATACATTTGTCTTTTAGATTTGAAGAAATTCACATCCGTTTGCATATATGTATTTATTCATTTATTCCTTATTATTATATCATTTTACACGCTCTATACGCAAGCTTATATTTATTTATATTTATATTTATGCATATACAACTTTCTCGTCTTTGTTTTAACCAAACAAAATTATTTTACCCACTGATTCGTCCATTTATACTTATGGACCCGTTCATTCATATTTTTATATATTTTTATATATATATTTACACTCATTTTCATTTTTAATTGTATTTTTATACATATTATACCATCAAATTTTGTGTTGTTCTTTTTAGACTTGATAAAGGGGTCTGCGTACCCCGAAACGCGTCGTCTTTGCTAATCAAAAAATAAAAAATACTTCGTATCCTCAACTGGGTTGTTTACTGCGCCTTGTGTCCACCCGCTCACTGCATGAACCCAGTGCAGACGAGCCCCCTCCCCATACACCACAATTCGCACCAAAGTGGCGGCTTGGCTCCCGCCCATGGTCAACTTGGACGACAACCGGCTGCACCAACCCACATCACCCCACGATTTTACCTCCACCAGAACTGCACTACCAAAAGTACAACCTAACCAAGGTGAGTAGCAACCACTCACCCTGGCTAGGAACAAATAACAACATATCTTGTCTACCACCACCTATGAGCGCCTTCTCCCCTTTTCTCTTTGGCCATTTAATCACTCATTATGAGGCCGGGGTTAAGACACTACTGCATTGGTATTTTACGCCCCAAAGACTCCATATTATATATCCTTCTACCTCTCCCCTATGCTGGAGGGGATGTGGCAAGGTGGGTTCACTGCTTCATGTCTTGTGGTCATGCCCAAATATCGCTAATTTCTGGAATCAGGTATTTGTGTTATTGGGAGAATTGTCCAAAAATAAGATCTCCCCAACCCCAGAACTTGCTCTATTATTCTTGGGTAGGGATGAGCGAACCCGAACTGTATAGTTCAGGTTCGTACCGAATTTTGGGGTGTCCGTGACACGGACCCGAACCCGAACATTTTCGTAAAAGTCCGGGTTCGGTGTTCTGCGCTTTCTTGGCGCTTTTTGAAAGGCTGCAAAGCAGCCAATCAACAAGCGTCATACTACTTGCCCCAAGAGGCCATCACAGCCTTGCCTACTATTGGCATGGCTGTGATTGGCCAGTGCAGCATAAGACCCAGCCTCTATATAAGCTTGGGTCACGTAGCGCTGCACGTCACTCTGCTGATTCAAGCATAGGGAGAGGTTGCTGCTGCAACGTTAGGGCGAGATTAGGCAGATTAACTCCTCCAAAAGACTTCATTCTGTGATCGATCTGCAGCTGTGGATCATTGAAGTGCTAATATCGACTTGCTCACTTTTTTGAGGCTGCCCAGAGCGTTTTTAGATCACTTTTTTCTGTGGTGATCGGCGGCCATTTTGTGGCTTGTGGTGCGCCAGCACAAGCTATCACCAAGTGTATTCAACCATCAATAGTGTGGTTATTTTGTGCTATATCCTACATCAGCTGCAGGCTGAGCCTGTGTCACCGAAGTGCATTTAACCATCAACAGTCTGGTTATTTTTTGGCCATATACTACATCAGCTGCAGGCTGAGCCTGTGTCACCGAAGTGCATTTAACCTTCAACAGTCTGGTTATTTTTTGGCTATATACTACATCTGGTGCAGGCTGAGCCTGTGTCACCCAAGTGCATTTAACCATCAATAGTGTGGTTATTTTTTGGCCATATAATACATCAGGGGCAAGTTGAGCCTGTCACCCAGCGCCTAAAAAATAGACCTGACATTTCTATTCAACCAAATTTGTACTGTTTTAACTGGTCAAGTTATTTGTAGTGACCGTAAAAGCACACTTTTTGTTCTGGGTTGAAAAACTATTCCCAAATTTGCCATTCTCAAAATAACTAGTTTCTGCTATATGAGGCCTACTTGAAATCTATCCCAAAAAGGATATCTTAAATTGAAGGTGCTGATAGTGTCATTCAGAAAAATTTAACACACACGCTACCGTGCAGATACAAGTCTAATTCTGTGATTAAACCTATACCTGTCACACAGCGCAAAAAAAAACAGGCCTCACATTTCTATTCAACCAAATCTGTACTGTTTTAGCTGGTCAAGTTATTTGTAGTGACCGTAAAAGCACATTTTTTGTTCTGGGTTGAAAAACTATTCCCAAATTTGCCATTCTCAAAATAACTAGTTTCTGCTATATGAGGCCTACTTGAAATCTATCCCAAAAAGGATATCTTACATTGAAGGTGCTGATAGTGTCATTCAGAAAAATTTAACACACACGCTACCGTGCAGATACAAGTCTAATTCTGTGATTAAACCTATACCTGTCACACAGCGCAAAAAAAAACAGGCCTCACATTTCTATTCAACCAAATCTGTACTGTTTTAGCTGGTCAAGTTATTTGTAGTGACCGTAAAAGCACATTTTTTGTTCTGGGTTGAAAAACTATTCCCAAATTTGCCATTCTCAAAATAACTAGTTTCTGCTATATGAGGCCTACTTGAAATCTATCCAAAAAAGGATATCTTACATTGAAGGTGCTAATAGTGTCATTCAGAAAAACTTAACACACACGCTACCGTGCAGATACAAGTCTAATTCTGTGATTAAACCTATACCTGTCACACAGCGCAAAAAAAAACAGGCCTCACATTTCTATTCAACCAAATCTGTACTGTTTTAGCTGGTCAAGTTAATTGTAGTGACCGTAAAAGCACATTTTTTGTTCTGGGTTGAAAAACTATTCCCAAATTTGCCATTCTCAAAATAACTAGTTTCTGCTATATGAGGCCTACTTGAAATCTATCCCAAAAAGGATATCTTACATTGAAGGTGCTGATAGTGTCATTTAGAAAAATTTAACACACACGCTACCGTGCAGATACAAGTCTAAATCTGTGATTAAACCTATACCTGTCACACAGCGCAAAAAAAAAAACAGGCCTCACATTTCTATTCAACCAAATCTGTACTGTTTTAGCTGGTCAAGTTATTTGTAGTGACCGTAAAAGCACATTTTTTGTTCTGGGTTGAAAAACTATTCCCAAATTTGCCATTCTCAAAATAACTAGTTTCTGCTATATGAGGCCTACTTGAAATCTATCCCAAAAAGGATATCTTACATTGAAGGTGCTGATAGTGTCATTCAGAAAAATTTAACACACACGCTACCGTGCAGATACAAGTCTAATTCTGTGAATAAACCTATACCTATCAAACAGCGCAAAAAAAACCAGGCCTCACATTTCTTTTCAACCAAATCTGTACTGTTTTAGCTGGTCAAGTTATTTGTAGTGACCGTAAAAGCACACTTTTTGTTCTGGGGTGAAAAACTATTCCCAAATTTGCCATTCTCAAAATAACTAGTTTCTGCTATATGAGGCCTACTTATAATTAGAGTTGAGCGAACACCTGGATGTTCGGGTTCGAGAAGTTCGGCCGAACTTCCCGTAAATGTTCGGGTTCGGGATCCGAACCCGAACCGAACTTCGTCCCGAACCCGAACCCCATTGAAGTCAATGGGGACCCGAACTTTTGGGCACTAAAAAGACTGTAAAACAGCCCAGGAAAGAGCTAGAGGGCTGCAAAAGGCAGCAACATGTAGGGAAATCCCCTGCAAACAAATGTGGATAGGGAAATGAATTAAAATTAAAATTAAAAAAATAAAAATGAACCAATATCAATTGGACAGAGGTCCCATAGCAGAGAATCTGGCTTCACGTCAGCAGAGAATCAGTCTCTTCATGCCATAGCAAAGAATCTGGCTTCATGTCAGCAGAGAATCAGTCTCTTCATGCCATAGCAGAGAATCTGGCTTCATGTCAGCGCAGAATCAGTCTTCATGTCATAGCAGAGAATCATGCTTCACGTCACCCACCACTGGAACAGGCCACTGTCACACATTTAGGCCCCGGCACCCAGACAGAGGAGAGCGGTCCCGTAACAGAGAATCTGGCCTTATGTCAGCGCAGAATCTGTCTTCATGTCATAGCAGAGAATCAGGCTTCACGTCACCCACCACTGGAACAGGCCACTGTCACACATTTAGGCCCCGGCACCCAGACAGAGGAGAGCAGTCCCGTAACAGAGAATCTGGCCTTATGTCAGCGCAGAATCTGTCTTCATGTCATAGCAGAGAATCAGGCTTCACGTCACACACCACTGGAACAGGCCACTGTCACACATTTAGGCCCAGGCACCCAGGCAGAGGAGAGAGGTCCCGTAACAGAGAATCTGGCCTTATGTCAGCGCAGAATCTGTCTTCATGTCATAGCAGAGAATAGGGCTTCACGTCACCCACCACTGGAACAGGCCACTGTCACACATTTAGGCCCAGGCACCCAGGCAGAGGAGAGAGGTCCCGTAACAGAGAATCTGGCCTTATGTCAGCGCAGAATCTGTCTTCATGTCATAGCAGAGAATAGGGCTTCACGTCACCCACCACTGGAACAGGCCACTGTCACACATTTAGGCCCAGGCACCCAGGCAGAGGAGAGAGGTCCCGTAACAGAGAATCTGGCCTTATGTCAGCGCAGAATCTGTCTTCATGTCATAGCAGAAAATCAGGCTTCACGTCACCCACCACTGGAACAGGCCACTGTCACACATTTAGGCCCCGGCACCCAGACAGAGGAGAGCGGTCCCGTAACAGAGAATCTGGCCTTATGTCAGCGCAGAATCTGTATTCATGTCATAGCAGAGAATCAGGCTTCACGTCACCCACCACTGGAACAGGCCACTGTCACACATTTAGGCCCAGGCACCCAGGCAGAGGAGAGAGGTCCCGTAACAGAGAATCTGGCCTTATGTCAGCGCAGAATCTGTATTCATGTCATAGCAGAGAATCAGGCTTCACGTCACCCACCACTGGAACAGGCCACTGTCACACATTTAGGCCCAGGCACCCAGGCAGAGGAGAGAGGTCCCGTAACAGAGAATCTGGCCTTATGTCAGCGCAGAATCTGTATTCATGTCATAGCAGAGAATCAGGCTTCACGTCACCCACCACTGGAACAGGCCACTGTCACACATTTAGGCCCCGGCACCCAGACAGAGGAGAGCGGTCCCGTAACAGAGAATCTGGCCTTATGTCAGCGCAGAATCTGTATTCATGTCATAGCAGAGAATCAGGCTTCACGTCACTCACTACTGGAACAGGCCACTGTCACACATTTAGGCCCAGGCACCCAGGCAGAGGAGAGAGGTCCCGTAACAGAGAATCTGGCCTTATGTCAGCGCAGAATCTGTATTCATGTCATAGCAGAGAATCAGGCTTCACGTCACCCACCACTGGAACAGGCCACTGTCACACATTTAGGCCCAGGCACCCAGGCAGAGGAGAGAGGTCCCGTAACAGAGAATCTGGCCTTATGTCAGCGCAGAATCTGTATTCATGTCATAGCAGAGAATCAGGCTTCACGTCACCCACCACTGGAACAGGCCACTGTCACACATTTAGGCCCCGGCACCCAGACAGAGGAGAGCGGTCCCGTAACAGAGAATCTGGCCTTATGTCATCGCAGAATCTGTCTTCATGTCATAGCAGAGAATCAGGCTTCACGTCAGCCACCACTGGAACAGGCCACTGTCACACATTTAGGCCCAGGCAACCAGGCAGAGGAGAGAGGTCCCGTAACAGAGAATCTGGCCTTATGTCAGCGCAGAATCTGTATTCATGTCATAGCAGAGAATCAGGCTTCACGTCAGCCACCACTGGAACAGGCCACTGTCACACATTTAGGCCCCGGCACCCAGACAGAGGAGAGCGGTCCCGTAACAGAGAATCTGGCCTTATGTCAGCGCAGAATCTGTATTCATGTCATAGCAGAGAATCAGGCTTCACGTCACCCACCACTGGAACAGGCCACTGTCACACATTTAGGCCCAGGCACCCAGGCAGAGGAGAGAGGTCCCGTAACAGAGAATCTGGCCTTATGTCAGCGCAGAATCTGTATTCATGTCATAGCAGAGAATCAGGCTTCACGTCACCCACCACTGGAACAGGCCACTGTCACACATTTAGGCCCCGGCACCCAGACAGAGGAGAGCGGTCCCGTAACAGAGAATCTGGCCTTATGTCAGCGCAGAATCTGTATTCATGTCATAGCAGAGAATCAGGCTTCACGTCACTCACTACTGGAACAGGCCACTGTCACACATTTAGGCCCAGGCACCCAGGCAGAGGAGAGAGGTCCCGTAACAGAGAATCTGGCCTTATGTCAGCGCAGAATCTGTATTCATGTCATAGCAGAGAATCAGGCTTCACGTCACCCACCACTGGAACAGGCCACTGTCACACATTTAGGCCCAGGCACCCAGGCAGAGGAGAGAGGTCCCGTAACAGAGAATCTGGCCTTATGTCAGCGCAGAATCTGTATTCATGTCATAGCAGAGAATCAGGCTTCACGTCACCCACCACTGGAACAGGCCACTGTCACACATTTAGGCCCCGGCACCCAGACAGAGGAGAGCGGTCCCGTAACAGAGAATCTGGCCTTATGTCATCGCAGAATCTGTCTTCATGTCATAGCAGAGAATCAGGCTTCACGTCAGCCACCACTGGAACAGGCCACTGTCACACATTTAGGCCCAGGCACCCAGGCAGAGGAGAGAGGTCCCGTAACAGAGAATCTGGCCTTATGTCAGCGCAGAATCTGTATTCATGTCATAGCAGAGAATCAGGTTTCACGTCACCCACCACTGGAACAGGCCACTGTCACACATTTAGGCCCCGGCACCCAGACAGAGAAGAGCGGTCCCGTAACAGAGAATCTGGCCTTATGTCAGCGCAGAATCTGTATTCATGTCATAGCAGAGAATCAGGCTTCACGTCACCCACTACTGGAACAGGCCACTGTCACACATTTAGGCCCAGGCACCCAGGCAGAGGAGAGAGGTCCCGTAACAGAGAATCTGGCCTTATGTCAGCGCAGAATCTGTATTCATGTCATAGCAGAGAATCAGGCTTCATGTCACCCACCACTGGAACAGGCCACTGTCACACATTTAGGCCCAGGCACCCAGGCAGAGGAGAGAGGTCCCGTAACAGAGAATCTGGCCTTATGTCAGCGCAGAATCTGTATTCATGTCATAGCAGAGAATCAGGCTTCACGTCACCCACCACTGGAACAGGCCACTGTCACACATTTAGGCCCCGGCACCCAGACAGAGGAGAGCGGTCCCGTAACAGAGAATCTGGCCTTATGTCAGCGCAGAATCTGTATTCATGTCATAGCAGAGAATCAGGCTTCACGTCACCCACTACTGGAACAGGCCACTGTCACACATTTAGGCCCAGGCACCCAGGCAGAGGAGAGAGGTCCCGTAACAGAGAATCTGGCCTTATGTCAGCGCAGAATCTGTATTCATGTCATAGCAGAGAATCAGGCTTCACGTCACCCACCACTGGAACAGGCCACTGTCACACATTTAGGCCCAGGCACCCAGGCAGAGGAGAGAGGTCCCGTAACAGAGAATCTGGCCTTATGTCAGCGCAGAATCTGTATTCATGTCATAGCAGAGAATCAGGCTTCACGTCACCCACCACTGGAACAGGCCACTGTCACACATTTAGGCCCCGGCACCCAGACAGAGGAGAGCGGTCCCGTAACAGAGAATCTGGCCTTATGTCATCGCAGAATCTGTCTTCATGTCATAGCAGAGAATCAGGCTTCACGTCAGCCACCACTGGAACAGGCCACTGTCACACATTTAGGCCCAGGCACCCAGGCAGAGGAGAGAGGTCCCGTAACAGAGAATCTGGCCTTATGTCAGCGCAGAATCTGTATTCATGTCATAGCAGAGAATCAGGCTTCACGTCACCCACCACTGGAACAGGCCACTGTCACACATTTAGGCCCCGGCACCCAGACAGAGGAGAGCGGTCCCGTAACAGAGAATCTGGCCTTATGTCAGCGCAGAATCTGTATTCATGTCATAGCAGAGAATCAGGCTTCACGTCACCCACTACTGGAACAGGCCACTGTCACACATTTAGGCCCAGGCACCCAGGCAGAGGAGAGAGGTCCCGTAACAGAGAATCTGGCCTTATGTCAGCGCAGAATCTGTTTTCATGTCATAGCAGAGAATCAGGCTTCACGTCACCCACCACTGGAACAGGCCACTGTCACACATTTAGGCCCAGGCACCCAGGCAGAGGAGAGAGGTCCCGTAACAGAGAATCTGGACTTATGTCAGCGCAGAATCTGTATTCATGTCATAGCAGAGAATCAGGCTTCACGTCACCCACCACTGGAACAGGCCACTGTCACACATTTAGGCCCCGGCACCCAGACAGAGGAGAGCGGTCCCGTAACAGAGAATCTGGCCTTATGTCAGCGCAGAATCTGTCTTCATGTCATAGCAGAGAATCAGGCTTCACGTCAGCCACCACTGGAACAGGCCACTGTCACACATTTAGGCCCAGGCACCCAGGCAGAGGAGAGAGGTCCCGTAACAGAGAATCTGGCCTTATGTCAGCGCAGAATCTGTATTCATGTCATAGCAGAGAATCAGGCTTCACGTCACCCACCACTGGAACAGGCCACTGTCACACATTTAGGCCCCGGCACCCAGACAGAGGAGAGCGGTCCCGTAACAGAGAATCTGGCCTTATGTTAGCGCAGAATCTGTCTTCATGTCATAGCAGAGAATCAGGCTTCACGTCAGCCACCACTGGAACAGGCCACTGTCACACATTTAGGCCCAGGCACCCAGGCAGAGGAGAGAGGTCCCGTAACAGAGAATCTGGACTTATGTCAGCGCAGAATCTGTATTCATGTCATAGCAGAGAATCAGGCTTCACGTCACCCACCACTGGAACAGGCCACTGTCACACATTTAGGCCCCGGCACCCAGACAGAGGAGAGCGGTCCCGTAACAGAGAATCTGGCCTTATGTCAGCGCAGAATCTGTCTTCATGTCATAGCAGAGAATCAGGCTTCACGTCAGCCACCACTGGAACAGGCCACTGTCACACATTCAGGCCCAGGCACCCAGGCAGAGGAGAGCGGTCCCGTAACAGAGAATCTGGCCTTATGTCAGCGCAGAATCTGTATTCATGTCATAGCAGAGAATCAGGCTTCACGTCACCCACCACTGGAACAGGCCACTGTCACACGTTTAGGCCCCGGCACCCAGACAGAGGAGAGGTTCATTCAACTTTGGGTTGCCCCGCAATATAATGGTAAAATGAAATTAAAAATAGTATTGAATGAGGAAGTGCCCTGGAGTAGAATAATATATTGTTAAGGGGAGGTAGTTAATATCTAATCTGCACAAGGGATGGACAGGTCCTGTGGGATCCATGCCTGGTTCATTTTTATGAACGTCAGCTTGTCCACATTGGCTGTAGACAGGCGGCTGCGTTTGTCTGTAATGACGCCCCCTGCCGTGCTGAATACACGTTCAGACAAAACGCTGGCCGCCGGGCAGGCCAGCACCTCCAAGGCATAAAAGGCTAGCTCTGGCCACGTGGACAATTTGGAGACCCAGAAGTTGAATGGGGCCGAACCATCAGTCAGTACGTGGAGGGGTGTGCACAGGTACTGTTCCACCATGTTAGTGAAATGTTGCCTCCTGCTAACACGTTCCGTATCAGGTGGTGGTGCACTTAGCTGTGGCGTGTTGACAAAACTTTTCCACATCTCTGCATGCTAACCCTGCCCTCAGAGGAGCTGGGCGTGACACAGCTGCGTTGGCGACCTCTTGCTCCTCCTCTGCCTTCGCCTTGGGCTTCCACTGGTTCCCCTGTGACATTTGGGAATGCTCTCAGTAGCGCGTCTACCAACGTGCGCTTGTACTCGCGCATCTTCCTATCACGCTCCAGTGTAGGAAGTAAGGTGGGCACATTGTCTTTGTACCGGGGATCCAGCAGGGTGGCAACCCAGTAGTCCGCACACGTTAAAATGTGGGCAACTCTGCTGTCGTTGCGCAGGCACTGCAGCATGTAGTCGCTCATGTGTGCCAGGCTGCCCAGAGGTAAGGACAAGCTGTCCTCTGTGGGAGGCGTATCGTCATCGTCCTGTGTTTCCCCCCAGCCACGCACCAGTGATGGGCCCGAGCTGCTTTGGGTGCCACCCCGCTGTGAACATGCTTCATCCTCATCCTCCTCCACCTCCTCCTCATCCTCGTCCTCCTCATCCTCCAGTAGTGGGCCCTGTCTGGCCACATTTGTACCTGGCCTCTGGTGTTGCAAAAAACCTCCCTCTGAGTCACTTCGAAGAGACTGGCCTGAAAGTGCTAAAAATGACCCCTCTTCCTCCTCCTCCTCCTGGGCCACCTCCTCTTCCATTATTGCCCTAAGTGTTTTCTCAAGGAGACATAGAAGTGGTATTGTAACGCTGATAACGGCGTCATCGCCACTGGCCATGTTGGTGGAGTACTCGAAACAGCGCAACAGGGCACACAGGTCTCGCATGGAGGCCCAGTCTTTGGTGGTGAAGTGGGTCTGATCCGCAGTGCGACTGACCCGTGCGTGCTGCAGCTGAAACTCCACTATGTCCTGCTGCTGCTCGCACAGTCTGTCCAGCATATGCAAGGTGGAGTTCCACCTGGTGGGTACGTCGCATATGAGGCGGTGAGCGGGAAGGCCGAAGTTATGCTGTAGCGCAGACAGGCGAGCAGCGGCAGGGTGTGAACGCCGGAAGCGCGAACAGACGGCCCGCACTTTATGCAGCAGCACTGACATGTCGGGGTAGTTGCGAATGAACTTCTGCACCACCAAATTCAGCACATGCGCCAGGCAAGGGATGTGCGTCAAACCGGCTAGTCCCAGAGCTGCAACGAGATTTTGGCCATTATCGCACACCACCAGGCCGGGCTTGAGGCTCACCGGCAGCAACGACTCGTCGGTCTGTTGTTCTATACCCCGCCACAACTCCTGTGCGGTTTGGGGCCTGTCCCCCAAACATATGAGTTTCAGAATGGCCTGCTGACGTTTACCCCGTGCTGTGCTGAAGTTGGTGGTGAAGGTGTGTGGCTGACTGGATGAGCAGGTGGAAGAAGAGGAGGAGGAAGCTGAGTAGGAGGAGGAGGAGACAGGAGGCAAAGAATGTTGCCCTGCGATCCTTGGCGGCGGAAGGACGTGCGCCAAATAGCTCTCCGCCTGGGGCCCAGCTGCCACTACATTTACCCAGTGTGCAGTTAGGGAGATATAGCGTCCCTGGCCGTGCTTACTGGTCCACGTATCTGTGGTTAGGTGGACCTTGCAACAGATGGTGTTGCGCAGTGCACACTTGATTTTATCGGACACTTGGTTGTGCAGGGAAGGCACGGCTCTCTTGAAGAAGTAGTGGCGGCTGGGAACAACATACTGTGGGACAGGAAGCGACATGAGCTATTTCAAGCTGTGTGTGTCCACCAGCCTAAATGACAGCATTTCATAGGCCAGTAGTTTAGAAATGCTGGCATTCAGGGCCAGGGATCGAGGGTGGCTAGGTGAGAATTTACGCTTTCTTTCAAATGTTTGTGAGATGGAGAGCTGAACGCTGCCGTGTGACATGGTTGAGATGCTTGGTGACGCAGGTGGTGGTGTTGGTGGTACATCCCATGTTTGCTGGGCGGCAGGTGCCAACGTTCCTCCAGAGGCGGAGGAAGAGGCCGAGGCGGCGGCAGCAGCAGCAGAAGAGGCCGAGGCGGCAGCAGCAGAAGAGGTAGCAGGGGGAGCCTAAGTGACTTCCTTGTTTTTAAGGTGTTTACTCCACTGCAGTTCATGCTTTGCATGCAGGTGCCTGGTCATGCAGGTTGTGCTAAGGTTCAGAACGTTAATGCCTCGCTTCAGGCTCTGATGGCACAGCGTGCAAACCACTCGGGTCTTGTCGTCAGCACATTGTTTGAAGAAGTGCCATGCCAGGAAACTCCTTGAAGCTGCCTTTGGGGTGCTCGGTCCCAGATGGCGGCGGTCAGTAGCAGGCGGAGTCTCTTGGCGGCGGGTGTTCTGATTTTGCCCACTGCTCCCTCTTTTGCTACGCTGTTGGCTCGGTCTCACCACTGCCTCTTCCTCCGAACTGTGAAAGTCAGTGGCACGACCTTCATTCCATGTGGGGTCTAGGACCTCATCGTCCCCTGCATCGTCTTCCACCCAGTCTTGATCCCTGACCTCCTGTTCAGTCTGCACACTGCAGAAAGACGCAGCAGTTGGCACCTGTGTTTCGTCATCATCAGAGACGTGCTGAGGTGGTATTCCCATGTCCTCATCATCAGGAAAAATAAGTGGTTGTGCGTTAGTGCATTCTATCTCTTCCACCCCTGGGGAAGGGCTAGGTGGATGCCCTTGCGAAACCCTGGCAGCAGAGTCTTCAAACAGCATAAGAGACTGCTGCATAACTTGAGGTTCAGACAGTTTCCCTGATATGCATGGGGGTGATGTGACAGACCGATGGGCTTGGTTTTCATGCGCCATCTGTGCGCTTTCTGCAGAAGACTGGGTGGGAGATAATGTGAACGTGCTGGATCCACTGTCGGCCACCCAATTGACTAATGCCTGTAACTGCTCAGGCCTTACCATCCTTAGAACGGCATTGGGCCCCACCAAATATCGCTGTAAATTCTGCTGGCTACTGGGACCTGAGGTAGTTGGTTCACTAGGACGTGTGGCTGTGGCAGAACGGCCACGTCCTCTCCCAGCACCAGAGGGTCCATTAACACCACCACGACCATGTCCACGTCCGCGTCCCTTATTAGATGTTTTCCTCATTGTTCCCGTTCACCACAATTTTGAGAATGGCAAATTTGGGAATGCTTTTTCAACCCAGGACAAAAAGTCTGCTTTTACGGTCACTACAAATAACTTGACCAGCTAAAACACTGCAGATTTGGTTGAATAGAGATGCGAGACCTGTTTTTTTTTGCGCTGTGTGACAGGTATAGGTTTAATCACAGAATCACACTTCTATCAGCACGCTAGCGTGTGTCTTAGGTTTTTCTGAATGACACTATCAATACCTTCAATGTAAGATTTTTTTTTTGGGATAGATTTCAAGTAGGCCTCAAAAACCAGAAACTAGTTATTTTGAGAATGGCAAATTTGGGAATGCTTTTTCAACCCAGAACAAAAAGTCTGCTTTTACGGTCACTACAAATAACTTGACCAGCTAAAACTGTGCAGATTTGGTTGAATAGAGATGTGAGACCTGTTTTTTTTTGCGCTGTGTGACAGTTATAGGTTTAATCACAGAATGACACTTCTATCAGCACGCTAGCGTGTGTCTTAGGTTTTTCTGAATGACACTATCAATACCTTCAATGTAAGATTTTCTTTTTGGGATAGATTTTAAGTAGGCCTCAAATACCACAAACTAGTTATTTTGAGAATGGCAAATTTGGGAATGCTTTTTCAACCCAGAACAAAAAGTCTGCTTTTACGGTCACTACAAATAACTTGACCAGCTAAAACTGTGCAGATTTGGTTGAATAGAGATGTGAGACCTGTTTTTTTTTGCGCTGTGTGACAGTTATAGGTTTAATCACAGAATGACACTTCTATCTGCACGCAAGCGTGTGTCTTAGGTTTTTCTGAATGACACTATCAATACCTTCAATGTAAGATTTTCTTTTTGGGATAGATTTCAAGTAGGCCTCAAATACCACAAACTAGTTATTTTGAGAATGGCAAATTTGGGAATGCTTTTTCAACCCAGAACAAAAAGTCTGCTTTTACGGTCACTACAAATAACTTGACCAGCTAAAACTGTGCAGATTTGGTTGAATAGAGATGTGAGACCTGTTTTTTTTTGCGCTGTGTGACAGTTATAGGTTTAATCACAGAATGACACTTCTATCTGCACGCTAGCGTGTGTCTTAGGTTTTTCTGAATGACACTATCAATACCTTCAATGTAAGATTTTCTTTTTGGGATAGATTTCAAGTAGGCCTCAAATACCACAAACTAGTTATTTTGAGAATGGCAAATTTGGGAATGCTTTTTCAACCCAGAACAAAAAGTCTGCTTTTACGGTCACTACAAATAACTTGACCAGCTAAAACTGTGCAGATTTGGTTGAATAGAGATGTGAGACCTGTTTTTTTTTGCGCTGTGTGACAGTTATAGGTTTAATCACAGAATGACACTTCTATCAGCACGCTAGCGTGTGTCTTAGGTTTTTCTGAATGACACTATCAATACCTTCAATGTAAGATTTTCTTTTTGGGATAGATTTCAAGTAGGCCTCAAATACCACAAACTAGTTATTTTGAGAATGGCAAATTTGGGAATGCTTTTTCAACCCAGAACAAATAGTCTGCTTTTACGGTCACTACAAATAACTTGACCAGCTAAAACTGTGCAGATTTGGTTGAATAGAGATGTGAGACCTGTTTTTTTTTGCGCTGTGTGACAGTTATAGGTTTAATCACAGAATGACACTTCTATCAGCACGCTAGCGTGTGTCTTAGGTTTTTCTGAATGACACTATCAATACCTTCAATGTAAGATTTTCTTTTTGGGATAGATTTCAAGTAGGCCTCAAATACCACAAACTAGTTATTTTGAGAATGGCAAATTTGGGAATAGTTTTTCAACCCAGAACAAAAAGTCTGCTTTTACGGTCACTACAAATAACTTGACCAGCTAAAACTGTGCAGATTTGGTTGAATAGAGATGTGAGACCTGTTTTTTTTTGCGCTGTATGACAGTTATAGGTTTAATCACAGAATGACACTTCTATCAGCACGCTAGCGTGTGTCTTAGGTTTTTCTGAATGACACTATCAATACCTTCAATGTAAGATTTTCTTTTTGGGATAGATTTCAAGTAGGCCTTAAATACCACAAACTAGTTATTTTGAGAATGGTAAATTTGGGAATGCTTTTTCAACCCAGAGCAAAAAGTCTGCTTTTACGGTCACTACAAATAACTTGACTAGCTGAAACTGTGCAGATTTGGTTGAATAGAGATGTGAGACCTGTTTTTTTTTGCGCTGTGTGACAGTTATAGGTTTAATCACAGAATGACACTTCTATCAGCACGCTAGCGTGTGTCTTAGGTTTTTCTGAATGACACTATCAATACCTTCAATGTAAGATTTTCTTTTCGGGATAGATTTCAAGTAGGCCTCAAATACCACAAACTAGTTATTTTCAGAATGGCAAATTTGGGAATGCTTTTTCAACCCAGAACAAAAAGTCTGCTTTTACGGTCACTACAAATAACTTGACCAGCTAAAACTGTGCAGATTTGGTTGAATAGAAATGTCAGGTCTATTTTTTAGGCGCTGGGTGACAGGCTCAACTTGCCCCTGATGTAATATATGGCCAAAAAATAACCACACTGTTGATGGTTAAATGCACTTGGGTGACACAGGCTCAGCCTGCAGCTGATGTAGTATATGGCCAAAAAATAATCAGACTGTTGATGGTTAAATGCACTTGGGTGACACAGGCTCAGCCTGCAGCTGATGTAGTATTTGGCCAAAAAATAACCAGACTGTTGATGGTTAAATGCACTTCGGTGACACAGGCTCAGCCTGCAGCTGATGTAGGATATAGCACAAAATAACCACACTATCGATGGTTAAATACACTTGGTGATAGCTCGTGCTGGCGCACCACAAGTCACAAAATAGCCACCGATCACCCCAGAAAAAAAGTGATCTAAAAACGCTCTGGGCAGCCTCAAAAAAGTGAGCAAGTCAATAATAGCACTTCAATGATCCACAGCTGCAGATCGATCACAGAATGAAGTCTTTTGGAGGAGTTAATCTGCCTAATCTCGCCCTAACGTCACAGCTGCAACCTCTCCCTATACTGATCATAGCAGAGTGACGTGCGGCGCTACGTGACTCCAGCTTAAATAGAGGCTGGGTCACATGGTGCACTGGCCAATCACAGCCATGCCAATTGTAGGCATGGCTGTGATGGCCTCTTGGGCCAAGTAGTATGACGCTTGTTGATTGGCTGCTTTGCAGCCTTTCAAAAAGCGCCAAGAAAGCGCCGAACAACGAACCCGAACCCGGACTTTTACGAAAATGTTCGGGTTCGGGTCCGTGTCACGGACACCCCAAAATTCGGTACGAACCCGAACTATACAGTTCGGGTTCGCTCATCCCTACTTATAATCTATCCCAAAAAGGATATCTTACATTGAAGGTGCTGATAGTGTCATTCAGAAAAATTTAACACACACGCTACCGTGCAGATACAAGTCTAATTCTGTGATTAAACCTATACCTGTCACACAGCGCAAAAAAAAAAAACAGGCCTCACATTTCATTTCAACCAAATTTGTACTGTTTTAGCTGGTCAAGTTATTTGTAGTGACCGTAAAAGCACACTTTTTGTTCTGGGGTGAAAAACTATTCCCAAATTTGCCATTCTCAAAAAGACTAGTTTCTGCTATATGAGGCCTACTTGAAATCTATCCCAAAAAGGATATCTTACATTGAAGGTGCTGATAGTGTCATTCAGAAAAACCTAACACACCCGCTACCGTGCAGATACAAGTCTAATTCTGTGATTAAACCTATACCTGTCACACAGCGCAAAAAAAAACAGGCCTCACATTTCTATTCAACCAAATCTGTACTGTTTTAGCTGGTCAAGTTATTTGTAGTGACCGTAAAAGCACACTTTTTGTTCTGGGTTGAAAAACTATTCCCAAATTTGCCATTCTTAAAATTGTGGTGAACGGGAACAATGAGGAAAACATCTAATAAGTGACGCGGACGTGTAAATGGTCGTGGTGGTGTTAGTGGACCCTCTGGTGCTGGGAGAGGACGTGGCCGTTCTGCCACAGCACACGTCCTAGTGAACCAACTACCTCAGGTCCCAGTAGCCAGCAGAATTTACAGCGATATTTGGTGGGGCCCAATGCCGTTCTAAGGATGGTAAGGCCTGAGCAGGTACAGGCATTAGTCAATTGGGTGGCCGACAGTGGATCCAGCACGTTCACATTATCTCCCACCCAGTCTTCTGCAGAAAGCGCACAGATGGCGCATGAAAACCAAGCCCATCGTTCTGTCACATCACCCCCATGCATATCAGGGAAACTGTCTGAGCCTCAAGTTATGCAGCAGTCTCTTATGCTGTTTGAAGACTCTGCTGCCAGGGTTTCCCAAGGGCATCCACCTAGCCCTTCCCCAGGGGTGGAAGAGATAGAATGCACTAACGCACAACCACTTATTTTTCCTGATGATGAGGACATGGGAATACCACCTCAGCACGTCTCTGATGATGACGAAACACAGGTGCCAACTGCTGCGTCTTTCTGCAGTGTGCAGACTGAACAGGAGGTCAGGGATCAAGACTGGGTGGAAGACGATGCAGGGGACGATGAGGTCCTAGACCCCACATGGAATGAAGGTCGTGCCACTGACTTTCACAGTTCGGAGGAAGAGGCAGTGGTGAGACCGAGCCAACAGCGTAGCAAAAGAGGGAGCAGTGGGCAAAATCAGAACACCCGCCGCCAAGAGACTCCGCCTGCTACTGACCGCCGCCATCTGGGACCGAGCACCCCAAACGCAGCTTCAAGGAGTTCCCTGGCATGGCACTTCTTCAAACAATGTGCTGACGACAAGACCCGAGTGGTTTGCACGCTGTGCCATCAGAGCCTGAAGCGAGGCATTAACGTTCTGAACCTTAGCACAACCTGCATGACCAGGCACCTGCATGCAAAGCATGAACTGCAGTGGAGTAAACACCTTAAAAGCAAGGAACTCACTCAGGCTCCCCTGCTACCTCTTCTGCTGCTGCCGCCGCCTCGGCCTCTTCTGCTGCTGCCGCCGCCTCGGCCTCTTCCTCCGCCTCTGGAGGAACATTGGCACCTGCCGCCCAGCAAACATGGGATGTACCACCAACACCACAACCTGCGTCACCAAGCATCTCAACCATGTCACACGGCAGCGTTCAGCTCTCCATCTCACAAACATTTGAGAGAAAGCGTAAATTCCCACCTAGCCACCCTCGATCCCTGGCCCTGAATGCCAGCATTTCTAAACTACTGGCCTATGAAATGCTGTCATTTAGGCTGGTGGACACACACAGCTTCAAACAGCTCATGTCGCTTGCTGTCCCACAGTATGTTGTTCCCAGCCGGCACTACTTCTCCAAGAGAGCCGTGCCTTCCCTGCACAACCAAGTGTCCGATAAAATCAAGTGTGCACTGCGCAACGCCATCTGTGGCAAGGTCCACCTAACCACAGATACGTGGACCAGTAAGCACGGCCAGGGACGCTATATCTCCTTAACTGCACAAAGGGTAAATGTAGTGGCGGCTGGGCCCCAGGTGGAGAGCTGTTTGGCGCACGTCCTTCCGCCGCCAAGGATCGCAGGGCAACATTCTTTGCCTCCTGTCTCCTCCTCCTCCTACTCAGCTTCCTCCTCCTCTTCTTCCACCTGCTCATCCAGTCAGCCACACACCTTCACCACCAACTTCAGCACAGCCCGGGGTAAACGTCAGCAGGCCGTTCTGAAACTTATATGTTTGGGGGACAGGCCCCACACCGCACAGGAGTTGTGGCGGGGTATAGAACAACAGACCGACAAGTGGTTGCTGCCGGTGAGCCTCAAGCCCGGCCTGGTGGTGTGCGATAATGGGCGAAATATCGTTGCAGCTCTGGGACTAGCCGGTTTGACGCACATCCCTTGCCTGGCGCATGTGCTGAATTTGGTGGTGCAGAAATTCATTCGCCGACTACCCCGACATGTCAGAGCTGCTGCATAAAGTGCGGGCCGTCTGTTCGCGCTTCCGGCGTTCACACCCTGACGCTGCTCGCCTGTCTGCGCTACAGCATAACTTCGGCCTTCCCGCTCACCGCCTCAAATGCGACGTGCCCACTAGGTGGAACTCCACCTTGCATATGCTGGACAGACTGTGCGAGCAGCAGCAGACCATAGTGGAGTTTCAGCTGCAGCACGCACGGGTCAGTCGCACTGCGGATCAGACCCACTTCACCACCAATGACTGGGCCTCCACGCGAGACCTGTGTGCCCTGTTGCGCTGTTTCGAGTACTCCACCAACATGGCCAGTGGCGATGACGCCGTTATCAGCATTACAATACCACTTCTATGTCTCCTTGAGAAAACACTTAGGGCGATGATGGAAGAGGAGGTGGCCCAGGAGTAAGAGGAGGAAGAGGGGTCATTTTTAGCACTTTCAGGCCAGTCTCTTCGAAGTGACTCAGAGGGAGGTTATTTGCAACATCAGAGGCCAGGTACAAATGTGGCCAGACAGGGCCCACTACTGGAGGACGTGGAGGACGAGGATGAGGAGGAGGTGGAGGAGGATGAGGATGAAGCATGTTCACAGCGGGGTGGCACCCAAAGCAGCTCGGGCCCATCACTGGTGCGTGGCTGGGGGGAAACACAGGACGATGACGATACGCCTCCAACAGAGGACAGCTTGTCCTTACCTCTGGGCAGCCTGTCACACATGAGCGACTACATGCTGCAGTGCCTGCGCAACGACAGCAGAGTTGCCCACATTTTAACGTGTGCGGACTACTGGGTTGCCACCCTGCTGGATCCCCGGTACAAAGACAATGTGCCCACCTTACTTCCTACACTGGAGCATGATAGGAAGATGCGCGAGTACAAGCGCACGTTGGTAGACGCACTACTGAGAGCATTCCCAAATGTCACAGGGGAACCAGTGGAAGCCCAAGGCGAAGGCAGAGGAGGAGCAAGAGGTCGCCAACGCAGCTGTGTCGCGGCCAGCTTCTCTGAGGGCAGGGTTAGCATGGCAGTGATGTGGAAAAGTTTTGTCACCACGCCACGGCTAACTGCACCACCACCTGATATGGAACGTGTTAGCAGGAGGCAACATTTCACTAACATGGTGGAACAGTGCCTGTGCACACCCCTCCACGTACTGACTGATGGTTCGGCCCCATTCAACTTCTGGGTCTCCGAATTGTCCACGTGGCCAGAGCTAGCCTTTTATGCCTTGGAGGTGCTGGCCTGCCCGGCGGCCAGCGTTTTGTCTGAACGTGTATTCAGCACGGCAGGGGGCGTCATTACAGACAAACGCAGCCGCCTGTCTACAGCCAATGTGGACAAGCTGACGTTCATAAAAATGAACCAGGCATGGATCCCACAGGACCTGTCCATCCCTTGTGCAGATTAGATATTAACTACCTCCCCTTAACAATATATTATTCTACTCCAGGGCAATTCCTCATTCAATACTATTTTTGTTTTCATTTTACCATTATATTGCGGGGCAACCCAAAGTTGAATGAACCTCTCCTCTGCCTGGGTGCCGGGGCCTAAATGTGTGACAGTGGCCTGTTCCAGTGGTGGGTGACGTGAAGCCTGATTCTCTGCTATGACATGAAGACAGATTCTGTGCTGACATAAGGCCAGATTCTCTGTTACGGGACCTCTCTCCTCTGTCTGGGTGCCGGGGCCTAAATATGTGACAGTGGCCTGTTCCAGTGGTGGGTGACGTGAAGCCTGATTCTCTGCTATGACATGAAGACTGATTCTGCGCTGACATAAGGCCAGATTCTCTGTTACGGAACCTCTCTCCTCTGTCTGGGTGCCGGGGCCTAAATATGTGACAGTGGCCTGTTCCAGTGGTGGGTGACGTGAAGCCTGATTCTCTGCTATGACATGAAGACTGATTCTGTGCTGACATAAGGCCATAATCTCTGTTACGGGACCTCTCTCCTCTGCCTGGGTGCCGGGGCCTAAATATGTGACAGTGGCCTGTTCCAGTGGTGGGTGACGTGAAGCCTGATTCTCTGCTATGACATGAAGACTGATTCTGTGCTGACATAAGGCCATAATCTCTGTTACGGGACCTCTCTCCTCTGCCTGGGTGCCGGGGCCTAAATATGTGACAGTGGCCTGTTCCAGTGGTGGGTGACGTGAAGCCTGAGTCTCTGCTATGACATGAAGACTGATTCTGCGCTGACATAAGGCCAGATTCTCTGTTACGGGACCTCTCTCCTCTGTCTGGGTGCCAGGGCCTAAATATGTGACAGTGGCCTGTTCCAGTGGTGGGTGACGTGAAGCCTGATTCTCTGCTATGACATGAAGACTGATTCTGCGCTGACATAAGGCCAGATTCTCTGTTACGGGACCTCTCTCCTCTGTCTGGGTGCCGGGGCCTAAATATGTGACAGTGGCCTGTTCCAGTGGTGGGTGACGTGAAGCCTGATTCTCTGCTATGACATGAAGACAGATTCTGTGCTGACATAAGGCCAGATTCTCTGTTACGGGACCTCTCTCCTCTGCCTGGGTGCCTGGGCCTAATTATGTGACAGTGGCCTGTTCCAGTGGTGGGTGACGTGAAGCCTGATTCTCTGCTATGACATGAAGACTGATTCTGCGCTGACATAAGGCCAGATTCTCTGTTACGGGACCTCTCTCCTCTGTCTGGGTGCCGGGGCCTAAATATGTGACAGTGGCCTGTTCCAGTGGTGGGTGACGTGAAGCCTGATTCTCTGCTATGACATGAAGACAGATTCTGTGCTGACATAAGGCCAGATTCTCTGTTACGGGACCTCTCTCCTCTGTCTGGGTTCCGGGGCCTGAATATGTGACAGTGGCCTGTTCCAGTGGTGGGTGACGTGAAGCCTGATTCTCTGCTATGACATGAATACTGATTCTGCGCTGACATGAAGCCAGATTCTCTGCTATGGCATGAAGAGACTGATTCTCTGCTGACATGAAGCCAGATTCTTTGCTATGGCATGAAGAGACTGATTCTCTGCTGACGTGAAGCCAGATTCTCTGCTATGGGACATCTGCCAAATTGATATTGGTTAATTTTATTATTTTTAATTTTAATTTTAATTCATTTCCCTATCCACATTTGTTTGCAGGGGATTTACCTACATGTTGCTGCCTTTTGCAGCCCTCTAGCTCTTTCCTGGGCTGTTTTACAGCCTTTTTAGTGCCCAAAAGTTCGGGTCCCCATTGACTTCAATGGGGTTCGGGTTCGGGACGAAGTCCGGGTCGGGTTCGGATCCCGAACCCGAACATTTCCGGGAAGTTCGGCCGAACTTCTCGAACCCGAACATCCAGGTGTTCGCTCAACTCTATTCTTGGGTATCCAACAGTTTCACTCTTCATATAGACCCATAATAGGGCACGCCTTGCTCAGCGCTAAGTTGATCATAACTCGCCACTGGAAGGAGATGTCTCCCCCCGACATCTTAGAAGTAATAACTGAATTAAACACAACTTGTCGTTATGAAAAGATGATTCCACCCTCAATGCTTTCTCCAGTGAAATATAAGTACACATGGATCCTATGGATGGTTCACCCGAGGTTTTCCCCCTAGTTTGATATTCACATGCTCGGCTTCCTGTTAGGGGAGAAGTCGGGAATACCTCTTAATGTCTCCTCATCTAGGTCTCTCCTGATGCTAAGCCCTACTAAGAGACGGTTCTCCTTATTAGGATTGGTTATCTGTAGTCTTATGTTAGAATACTAGAATTTTATCATCTAGTTAGGGCCTATAAAAAAACAGTTGGGTCGTTAAAGTTATCATAGCTACCTTATCGTTATCTAAATTTGGATGAGACAACAACTGTGACTTGTAATCATCCACAAAGATACTATAGAATACGTGGTTGTTAATATATATGCAACTTTTCTATATGCAAATTCCCATACCCTTCATGTAATATGACATAAAGTCATGGATGTTAATTGAAGTTTGGGCATATTGTACAATATCATCTGTCAGTGGCTGCGTCCACTGTAAACCACATTGCAATGTTATTCTATGCTATACTTTATATGAAAATTCATAATAAAAATGATGGAATCAAAAAAAAAAAGTGGGTTTTGGAAATTTTCTAAAAAATTTCAAGATTTGCTTCTAAACTTCTAAGCCTTCTAACATCCCCAAAAAATAAAATGGCATTCGCAAAATGATCCAAAAATAAAGTAGACATATGGGGAATGTAAAGTAATAACTATTTTTGAAGCTATTACTATCTATTATAAAAGTAGAGGAATTGAAATTTGGAAATTTGCTGATTTTTGAATTTTTGGGAAAATTTGGTATTTTTTTATAAATAAAAATGAAATATTTTAACTAAATTTTTCCACTGTCATGAAGTAGAATATGTGACAAGAAAACAATCTCAGAATGGCCTGGATAAGTAAAAGCGTTTTAAAGTTATTACCACATAAAGTGACGCATGTCAGATTTGCTAAAAATGGCCTGGGCAGAAAGGTGAAAAATTGATTGGTACTGAAAGCTGTGCTGACAACTGATTAATCCAATGATATCAGTTAAAAATAAATATTTTCAGAACTTTTTCATAATTAGAGTTGAACGGACACCTGGATGTTCGGGTTCGACGGGTTCGGCCGAACTTCAGAAAAAATGACCCGAACTTGACCCCAAACCCGAACTCCTTTGAAGTCATTGGGGACCCGAACTTTTGAGCACTAAAATGGCTGTAAAAATGTCATGTAAATGGCTAGAGGGCTGCAAATGTCATCAAAATGTGGTTAAGAGCATGGAAAGTGCTCTGCAAACAAATGTGGATAGGGAAATGACTTTAAATAACATAAAATACGTAAAAAAAATAAATAAATCTTGATCTAGGAGGACGAGGTCTATATGGAGTAGGAGGTTGAGGAGGCGGTGGATGTGGCGGTGTAGGTGGAAGTAGCGGTGGAGGAGGAGGAGGTAGCCTACACTGCTTTTTGGCTTAAAATTTATTTATATTTTTTAAAATTAGGGTACACCCCAAAACATTGGAAAATATAACCCTCCAGTCGTGCTAAACACACGTTCAGAGAATACACTGGCTGCAGGGCAGGCCAGCACCTCCAAGGGGTAAAGGGCAAGCTCAGTCCATGTGATCAATTTGGAGACCCAGAAGTTGCAGGGGCTGACCCCTGTCAGTTAGTTTGTGTAGGTGTGTGCATACTTACTGCCCCACCATGTCGCTCGCCCCGTGATGTTCACGACCCAATTTAAAATCTGCTCTATCAACTTTCGATGTTCTTTTATGCGCCTACCATGGTGATCACGGGTGGCCGGGAATCAGGGTTCCAGGACGGAGAGGGAGCGTGAGAAAATGAGACCAAATTTAAGGGAGATAAATTTATAAAAAAATGTGGGGATCGAGCAGAAATGTGGGAAAAACTATTGAGGCGCAAATGTGGGACAAATTACAGAAGCCCAAATGTGGGCCAAAAGAGTCAAGCGGAAATGTGGGAAAAGCTATTGAGGCGCAAATGTTGTACAAATTACAGAAGCCCAAATGTGGGCAAAAAGAGTCAAGCGGAAATGTGAGAAAAGCTATTGAGGCGCAAATGTTGGCCAAAAGAGTATAGCGGAAATGTGGGACAAATTATTGAAGTGCAAATGTGGTACAACTTGTTTAAGTTTAGGCATTAAATCAAAGGAGGTGGCAAGCATCAATTAAAGAAGCATTTCAGAAATTTTATTCCCTGTCACCTATGCAGAGCAGGGGTTTATTCACATCTAAAACTGTATAATATCAACCCAAGAAATGTATTTACCTGTCTACTTGGTAGAGCAGGGGTCTATGACAGAAAAAAATTGTTTATTGTCACCCAAAAATGTAAAACAAAAATTATTTAAATTTATTAATCTGGTAGAGGAGGGGTATATTCACCCAAAAATTGGTGAATTTGACCATAAAATGTAAATGGCAAATGTTATATATTTTTTTTTACCAGTCTAATAGGTATAGCAGTGGTACATCACATCAAAAAATTGCTGAATTTCACCAGAAAATGTAACTGACAATATTATTGTTTTTTTTTTTAACCGGTCTACTAGGTATAGCAGTAGTACTTCACACCCAAATATTGTTGAATTTCACCAGAAAATGTAACTGACAATTTATTTATTTTTTTAACCGGCCTACTAGGTATAGCAGTGGTACATCACACTAAAAAATTGGCGAATTTCACCAGAAAATGTAAATGACAATAAAAAAAAATTTTTAACCTGTCTACTAGGTATAGCAGTGGTACTATACACCCAAAAATTGGTGAATTTCACCAGAAAATGTAACTGACAAAGTAGTGAAATGATATAAAAAAAAATACGTACAAATAAAAAAAAAATATAGATTTATGAGGTGGAGTTTTTATATGGAGTAGGAGTTTGAGGAGGCGGCGGACGTAGCGGTGTAGGTGGAAGCGGCGGTGGAGGAGGACGAGGTAGCCAACACAGGTTTTTGGTTTTAATTTTATGTTTTTTAATTAGGGTACACTCTAAAAGTGTGAAATATCCAAAATACAAGAATGAGCAATTGCGCTGCAGTATAACAATGGCTGGTTAGTGCCGGTATACATGTCTATTCTGCACAAGGTATGGACAAGTCCTGAGAGATCCATGCCGTGTACATTTTAATAAACGTGAGCTTGTCCACATTGGCTGTGGACAGGCGGCTGCGCTTGTCTGTGATGACGCCCCCTGCCGTGCTAAACACACGTTCAGATAATACACTGGCTGCAGGGCAGGCCAGCACCTCCAAGGCGTAAAGGGCAAGCTCAGGCCATGTGCCAAATTTGGAGACCCAGAAGTTGAAGGGGGCAGACCCGTCATTCAGTACATGTAGGCGTGTGCACACATACTGCTCCACCATGTTGGTGAAATGCTGCCTCCTGCTAAGACGCTTCATATTAGCTGGTGGTGCTGGTTGTTGTGGCGTGCTGACAAAGCTTTTCCACATCTTGGCCATGCTAACACTGCATTCTGAGGTGCTGGCGGTGCCCCAGCTGCGTTGGCGACCTCTTCCTCGTCCTCTGCCTTCGCCTTGTGCTTCCACTGTGCTCCCGCTGTCAGGTGGGAATGCCACCAGCAGTGCGTCTACCAGCGTGCGCTTGTACTCGCGCATCTTACGATCACACTCCAGTGAGGGAATTAAGGATGGTACGTTGTCCTTGTAATGGGTATCCAGCAGCGTGGCCAGCCAGTAATCAGCACAAGTTAGAATGTGGGCAACTCGGCGGTTGTTGCAGAGACACTGCAGCATGTAATCGCTCATGTGTGCCAGGCTGCCCAGAGGCAATGAAAAGCTGTCCTCTGTGGGAGGTGTATTGTCTGTGTCCTCTGTATCCCCCCAGCCACGCACCAGTCATGGCCATTAGCTGGTCTGGGTGACACCCTGCTGTGAACATGGTTCTTCTTCCTCCATCTCCTCCTCATCCTCAACCTCGTCATCCTCCAGAACTGTGCCCTGGCTGGACAATTGTGTACCTGGCGTTTGTGGGTGCAGGAACTCACCCTTGGAGCCACTTGTGAATGGCTGGCCTGAAATCCTACGAAATGATCCCTCTTCCTCCTCCTCCTCCTGTGCCACATCCTCTTCCATCATTGCCAGGAGCGTTTTTTCAAGGAGGCATAGAAGTGGGATAGTAACACTGAGAACGACGTTATCGGCACTGGCCCTGTTGGTGGAGTACTCGAAACAGCGCAACAAGGAACACAAGTCTCACATGGAGGCCTAGTCATTGGTGGTGAAGTGGTGCTGTTCCGCCGAGCGACTCATCCATGCGTGCTGCAGCTGAAACTCCACTATCGCCTGCTGCTGCTCGCACAGTCTGGCCAGCATATGCAAGGTGGAGTTCCACCTTGTGGGCACGTTTCATATGAGGCGGTGAGCGGGAAGGCCGAAGTTTTACTCTGCAGCGCTGACAGGCGAGCAGCAGCAGGGTGAGAACGCCGAAAGCGCGCACAGACTGCCCAAACTTTATGCAGCAGTTCTAACATATCGGGGTAATTTTTAAGGAATCTCTGTAGTACCTAATTTACACATGTGCCAGGCAAGGGATGTGCATCCCAGAGCTGCTACGAGATTTCGCCCATTATCGCACACCACCAGCCGGGCTTGAGGCTGACTGGCACAAACCACTCATCGGTCTGTTGTTCAAGGTCCGTCCACAGCTCCTGCGCGGTGTGGGGTTTGTCCCCCAAATAGATAAGTTTTAAAACTGCCTGCTGTTATTTACCCCTGGCTGTGCTGAAGTTGGTGGTGAAGGTGTTACGCTGACCGGATGAGGAGCTGGTAGAGGATGAGGAAGCAGAGTAGGAGGAGGAAGCAACAGGAAGCAAACTGATGCGCCCTGCAATTCTCGGTGGTGGAAGGACATACGCCAAACTGCTATCCGCCTCAGGCCCAGCCGCCACTGCATTTACCCAGTGTGCTGTTATGGAGATATAACGTCCCTGACCGTGCTTATTGCCACAGATGGCGTTGCACAGTGCACACCTAATTTTGTCCCCTAATTGGTTGTGCAGGGAAGGGACGGCTCTCCTGGAAAAGTAGTGGCGGCTGGGCATGACGTACTGTGGGACAGGCACCACCATAAGGCCTTTAAAACTATCCTTCTCCACCAGACGGAATGACAGCATTTTAAAGGACAGTCATTTTGAAATGCTGGCATTCAGGGCTAGGGATCGCGGGTGGGTAGGGGGGTACTTCCTCTTCCTCTCCAGCGTTTGGGAGATGGAGAGCTGAACACTTCAGTGGGACATTGTGGAGATGCTTGGTGACCCAGGTGTTGGTGTTGCAGGCAGATCCTCTGTTTGCGGGGTGGCAGGTGGCACTGTCACTCCAGAGGTGGATGAAGAGGCCGAGACTGCAGCACAAGAGGAAGCAGGAGGAGCCAGAGAACTTTCTTGGTTTTTGAGGTGTCTACTCCACTGCAGCTCGTGCTTTGCACTTAAATGCCTGGTCATGCAGGTTGTGCTCAGGTTGAGAACGTTTATGCCTCACTTCAGGCTCTGATTGCAAAGTGTGCACATCACTCGTGTCTTGTCGTCAGCACATTTTCTGGAGAAGTGCCACACCAGGGACCTTCTTGGAGCTGGCTTTAGTGTGCTCGGTCCCTTGCTGTGGTGGGCAGTAGCAGGCGTACTGTCTAGAGGACGGCCGCTCCGCTTTTGCACCCTGCTCCCTCTTCTGCTGTGCTGGTGGCTCTGTGCGACCACCACCTCTTCCTCCGAACTACATAGGTCACTCACATGACCTTGATTCCATGTGGGGTTGAGGACCTCATCATCCTCCACATCATCTTCTACCCAGTCTTCACCCCTGCCTTCCGAGACGTGACGTGCTGCGATGGTCCTCCCATGTACTCATCTTGAAAGATAAGTGGTTGGGCATCGGTGCACTCAATCTTTTCCACTTCTGGGGCAGGGCTAGGTGGATGGCCTTGGGAAACCCTGCTAACAGAGTCATCAAAAAGCAGAAAAGACTGCTGCATGACTTGGGGCTCAGACAGCTTGGGTGATTTGCAAGGGGGTGAGGTGAAAGACTGATGGACATCGGCTGCAGGTGCCAACTGTGTTTTTTTAGCAGGAGACTAGGTGGGAGACAATTTGAAGAAACTGGATCCACTGTCAGCAACCCAATCTACTATCGTCTGTACTTGTTCAGGCCTCACCATTCGTAGAGCCGCATTAGGCCAGACCAAATACCACTGCAGGTTCTGTCGCCTACTCGCACCTGAGGAAGGGTTTTCACTTGTGCGTGTAGCTTGTACATATCGACCACGTCCTCTTCCTGCAACAGGAGCTCCACTAGCAGCACCACAACCTGGGCCACATCCCTTATTTGACTCTCTCCTCATATTTCTCAAATTTAGGATCTTGCACTAAATGGTTTGCCCCAAAAAGGGTGTTTTATTAGTAGAAGAATATAAGCCCTGTATATACAGGGTGTATCTCACACGGCCTGACCCACAGTAGGCCTGAATTAAAGATTTGTGCACAAAATGAGGGTATTTCAAATATCTGAATATAACCCAAATGTAGAAAGGGTGTATCTCACAATGACATATGCAGCAAAGGCTGCCAAATAAACTTTTTTTTGCCCAAACGGGTGTTTGTTTAATAACTGAATATGGCAGCAATATATAACCCTGGAATTTCAAACGTCAAGATGCTGCAAGGCATGAAATATTGTGTATTTTGCCCCAAAAAGGGTGTTTTATTAATGAAAGAATATAAGCCCTGTATATACAGGGTGTATCTCACACAGCCTGCCCCACAGTAGGCGTCAATTAAAGATTTGTGCACCAAATGGCGGCATTTCAAATATCTGAATATAACCCCTTTATATACAGGGTGTATCTCACACGCCCTGATCGACACTAGGCCGCAATTAAATTTGTTAGCCCAAAATGGCTGTATTTCAGATACCTGAATAGAACCCCTGTATTTAAAGGGTGTATCTCACAAGCCCTGATCCACACTAGGACGCTATCAAAGAATTGTGCCCAAAATGGCTTTATTTCAAATAACTGAATAGAAAGACAGTATGTAAAGGCAGTATCTCACAATGACATCTGCAGCAAAGGCTGCCAACGATTTTTTTTTTGCCCAAACGGGTGTTTGTTTAATAACTAAATTTGACAGCAGTATATAACCCTGTAATTTCACATGTGCTGATGCTGCAAGGCCTGAAAAATTGTGGAATCTGGCAAAAAAAAATTGTTTTTATAGATGGCTGTATTTCTAGCTTAAATTGCACATTGACTAATCCAGATGTTGTATATTGCCTAAAAATTGTTTTTTTTTTTGTAACAGAATATGAAAGTTGTAGATATTAAACTTTAATTTAACACTTGCCGATCAGGAAAATAGTGTTTTTTGGCAAAAAAAAGTGTGCTTTTAAAACCCCAGAAAATGATGGCTGTATTTCTAGCTTAAATTTCACACTGACTAATCCAGATGATGTATATTGCCTAAGAAGTGTTATTTTGGTAACAGAATATAAAAGTTGTATATATTAAACTTGAATTTAACACTTGCAGATCAGGAAAATTTAGTTTTTTGGCAAATAAGTGTGTTTTTAAAACCCCAGAAAATGATGGCTGTATTTCTAGCTTAAATTGCACACTGACTAAGCCTGCAAATGCACCAGATGTTGTAAATTGCCCAAAAAATTGTGATTTTCAATGTCCCAAAAGCTCAGATGCAGTGCTAGTGCACTGAGCTTGCATAAAATGGCCGCCACCGCCGCCCACCTAACTGACTTATTAAAGTTATTTTTTTTCGGTCACTGGGCTCAGGGCAGGATAAAAAAATTGTGCCCTGCACCCACAAAACACAATGTATGTAGATCGCTGAGTAAGATTCGAGTTCTGATCACAGATTCTGTCCTATTCTCTCACTGAAATCACCAGCAGCATTCTCTCTCTACACTAAGCACAGCAGAGTGACGTGCAGCGCTACGTGACTCCAGCTTATATAGAGGCTGGGTCACATGCTACACTGGCCAATCACAGCCATGCCATTAGTAGGCATGGCTGTGATGGCTTCTAAGGTCATACAGTTAACCACTTGTTGATTGGCTGCTCTGCAGCCTTTCAAAAAGCGCCAAGAAAGCGCCAAACACCGAACCTGAACCCGAACTTTTACTGAAATGTTTGGGTCCGGGGTCCAAAAAGCCTAAAGTTCGGTACGATCCCGAACTTTACAGTTCATAACCCAAATATATATAATGGGCTTTGTCAATGCTGATGTTTTATTTCCATTTTGTTTCCATTGCATCGCTTTGTTCTCAGTTTATGTCTCATAAAAGCAAATTAAGTCAGCTAAAAAATCCATTATTTGTAGAAAATCAAAAAAAAAATGGACACAAAAATGTCAGTTTTTGATCTTGTAAAGGACATACCCTATCTGAATTAAATCAGATGATACAAAATGATATATTTTTGCATTAGTTTAGATCTTATAGAAATGAATGAATAAGTCTACTTTCACACTCGCGTTTGGTGCGAATCTGTTATAGATCTGCACGGACGGATCCGTTCAGATAATACAACCGTCTGCATCCATTCAGAACCGATCCGTTTGTATTATCTTTAACATAGCAAAGACGGATCCGTTATGAACACCATTGAATGTCAATGGAGGATGCATTCTGAGCGGATCCTTTTCCATTCAGAATGCATTAGGGCAAAACTGATCCATTTTGGACCGCTTGTGAGAGCCCTGAATAGTTCTCACAAACGGAAAGGCAAAACGCCAGTGTGAAAGTAGCCTAAATCAATATCATCCATCAAAGAATAATTTCTATTAAAAAGCTGCCACGGGGTTCCGAAGGTGCACTCGGTCCCCCATCGCCCGCAGACCTGTTGCTTAGCTTTGGGAATGAAGATCTGTGTTTGACCTCATTCCCAGGGCGGCTTTACTAGCTGGGTGGCTCCCTGCTCCTAAGTCTGCCTTGAGCGCTGAGCTGATCACTCGGTGCTCGACTGGTTGGTCTGTCGGTCATGTGACGCTGGCCACGTCACATGACCCTCACTCCCCACTATAAAAACAGGCAGCCTGCTGGCTACAGGTTGCCTGTTAATTTCTAGGTTCCTGGCTATTTGTTGGACTGCTGAATACTTACCTGATCCTGTTCCTTGACCATCATTTTGCCTGATCCTCCTGTACTGCGCATCCGTCCTGGTATTGTGACCTCGGCTCCCACCTGACTACTCTCTTAGGACTCCTCTTGTACTTCTCTGCTCTCCTGGTATTTGACCCTAGCTTCTCCTGACCATTCTTTGCTTAATCCTTTGTACTTTGTAGCTTTCCTGGTATTGACTCGGTCCGTTCACGTCCTGTTGTTTGTCTGTCTGTCATCCCTGCACTTATTCCAAGTTAGGGATTGCCGTCCAGTTGTCCCCTGTCATTAGGACTCGCGAGGCAAGTAGGCAAGGCCAGGGGTAAGGGTGGAGCGCAGTGGTCACTTCCCTTCTCCCCTGTGTGTGTGTGTGTACGCGACCGTTACAGATTAACAGGCCCAATAACCACTGTATTATGAATTCTCTGGTGACCCTGACTCACTATGTCTCTAATCTGACGCAGATGGTGCAGGAGTTAGGGGAAAAACTCAGCTCTTTTGAGTTAGGGCAAGGCTCTTCCACTCCTCAGGCCTCCAATCCGCATTTTGAGCCCCAGATTAAGCTCCCAGAAACCTTTTCTGGAGACCGGAAGAAGTTTCTCTCTTTTAAGGAGAGTTGCAAACTTTACTTCCGTTTGCGCCCCGTGTCCTCTGGGCCCGAGAGTCAACGCGTGGGCATTATCATTTCTCGATTACAGGGTGATCCCCAGGACTGGGCGTTCTCTTTACCTGCTGGCGCCAGTTGTTTATATTCTGTGGAGGGGTTCTTTCAGGCCCTAGGTACCCTCTATGATGAACCAGACAGGGCTCTAGTAGCCGAGACGGCTCTAAAGGCACTGGTTCAGGGCAATTTACCAGCGGAGGATTATTGCACCCAATTCAGAAGGTGGTGTGTCCCCTCAGGATGGAACGAACCAGCCCTGAAGAGTAAGTTCAGGTCAGGTCTGTCTGATAAATTAAAGGATCTTCTGGTCAGTTATAAACCTCCAGAGACCTTAGAGGAGATGATGACCCTTGTTGTCCGACTTGACCGACGGGTTAGAGAGAGACGACAGGAACAACAGTTCTCTTCCCAGATGGTGGTCCAGCCAGAGGCCTATCCCAGAGACAATGCTGAGGTCTCCACCGAGGAACCCATGCAGGTTGGCATGACCCGAGGGAATCTTCGCCGCAGACGTGGAGAATGCTTTTACTGTGGAGATTCTGACCATTGGATCAACCAGTGTCCTAAGAAGGTCCTCTCTGTCAAGTCTCCTAAGGCAAGGCAACCTAAAGACCAGGTACACCCTGAATTTTCTAAATGTAAGCTTTCGGTACCCATTACGATTTCTCTGGGAGTAGATAAATGGCCGGGTAAGGCCTTTATTGATTCTGGCTCAGCGGCTAGCTTTATTGACTCTGAGTATGCTGTAAGATTGGGTATTCCTATGTTTGCCTTACCAACTCCTATCCATGTCATGGCTATTGATGCTACTCCTCTTATTGGTGGTACGGTGAGCTTATGTACCTCGGAGATTTCTCTAACCGTGGGTGTGTGCCACTCAGAGAGATGTTCGCTTCTAGTCCTGGAGAACCTTCCTGCTGAGGTGGTACTAGGGTTGCCTTGGCTCCGACTACATAACCCCACTATAGATTGGTCCAATGGGGAGTTGGTGAGATGGGGGCCTAAGTGTGACTCGTGCCTGTCCGTGGTACAGGCTGGGGTCTCAGTAAAGTCTGATACTTTACCCGCTGTTGTTAGAGAATATTCTGATGTATTCTCATCACCAACCCCGGAGGTTCTACCCCCCCATAGACCTTATGATTGTACCATAGAGCTAGTAGAGGGGGCCAAGTTTCCTAAAGGACGAATTTATAATCTTTCTATGCCCGAACGCAAGGCCATGGAAGATTATACAGGGAGTGCAGAATTATTAGGCAAGTTGTATTTTTGAGGATTAATTTTATTATTGAACAACAACCATGTTCTCAATGAACCCAAAAAACTCATTAATATCAAAGCTGAATATTTTTGGAAGTAGTTTTTAGTTTGTTTTTAGTTTTAGCTATTTTAGGGGGATATCTGTGTGTGCAGGTGACTATTACTGTGCATAATTATTAGGCAACTTAACAAAAAACAAATATATACCCATTTCAATTATTTATTCTTACCAGTGAAACCAATATAACATCTCAACATTCACAAATATACATTTCTGACATTCAAAAACAAAACAAAAACAAATCAGTGACCAATATAGCCACCTTTCTTTGCAAGGACACTCAAAAGCCTGCCATCCATGGATTCTGTCAGTGTTTTGATCTGTTCACCATCAACATTGCGTGCAGCAGCAACCACAGCCTCCCAGACACTGTTCAGAGAGGTGTACTGTTTTCCCTCCTTATAAATCTCACATTTGATGATGGACCACAGGTTCTCAATGGGGTTCAGATCAGGTGAACAAGGAGGCCATGTCATTAGATTTTCTTCTTTTATACCCTTTCTTGCCAGCCACGCTGTGGAGTACTTGGACGCGTGTGATGGAGCATTGTCCTGCATGAAAATCATGTTTTTCTTGAAGGATGCAGACTTCTTCCTGTACCACTGCTTGAAGAAGGTGTCTTCCAGAAACTGGCAGTAGGACTGGGAGTTGAGCTTGACTCCATCCTCAACCCGAAAAGGCCCCACAAGCTCATCTTTGATGATACCAGCCCAAACCAGTACTCCACCTCCACCTTGCTGGCGTCTGAGTCGGACTGGAGCTCTCTGCCCTTTACCAATCCAGCCACGGGCCCATCCATCTGCCCCATCAAGACTCACTCTCATTTCATCAGTCCATAAAACCTTAGAAAAATCAGTCTTGAGATATTTCTTGGCCCAGTCTTGACGTTTCAGCTTGTGTGTCTTGTTCAGTGGTGGTCGTCTTTCAGCCTTTCTTACCTTGGCCATGTCTCTGAGTATTGCACACCTTGTGCTTTTGGGCACTCCAGTGATGTTGCAGCTCTGAAATATGGCCAAACTGGTGGCAAGTGGCATCTTGGCAGCTGCACGCTTGACTTTTCTCAGTTCATGGGCAGTTATTTTGCGCCTTGGTTTTTCCACACGCTTCTTGCGACCCTGTTGACTATTTTGAATGAAACGCTTGATTGTTCGATGATCATGCTTCAGAAGCTTTGCAATTTTAAGAGTGCTGCATCCCTCTGCAAGATATCTCACTATTTTTGACTTTTCTGAGCCTGTCAAGTCCTTCTTTTGACCCATTTTGCCAAAGGAAAGGAAGTTGCCTAATAATTATGCACACCTAATATAGGGTGTTGATGTCATTAGACCACACCCCTTCTCATTACAGAGATGCACATCACCTAATATGCTTAATTGGTAGTAGGCTTTCGAGCCTATACAGCTTGGAGTAAGACAACATGCATAAAGAGGATGATGTGGTCAAAATACTCATTTGCCTAATAATTCTGCACGTAGTGTATTAAGGAGAGCCTTGGTAAAGGGCATATTAGACCCTCTGTCTCTCCTATGGGGGCGGGGTTTTTCTTCGTTAAGAAAAAAGATGGTGGTCTTAGGCCATGTATCGATTACCGGAGATTAAATAAAATCACTGTCCAGAATAGATACTCCCTCCCATTGATTCCGGATTTATTTAACCAGGTCCTGGGGGCAACCTGGTTTTCCAAAATTGACCTGAAAGGGGCATACAATCTAATCCGAATCAAGGAGGGAGACGAATGGAAGACGGCGTTCAATACTCCGGTAGGACACTTTGAATATCAGGTGATGCCTTTTGGACTCAGCAATGCCCCAGCTGTGTTCCAAAACTTCATGAATGACATTCTTAGGGAGTTCTTAGGTAAATTTGTTATTGTCTATCTTGACGACATTTTGATATACTCTCCTGACTTCGAATCCCATGTGTCTCATGTTAGACTAATATTAGAGGTGTTGAGGGAGAATCAGCTATCCGCTAAACAAGAGAAATGTGTCTTTGGTGTGCAGGAGATTCTGTTTCTAGGGCATGTTCTGACTCCTCACGCCTTCAAGATGGATCCTGGTAAGGTACTAGCAATTAAGGAATGGGTAAGACCTTCATCCTTAAAGGCCTTACAATGGTTCTTAGGTTTCGCCAATTACTATCGTAAATTTATTATGAATTTTTCCGTAATTGCTAAACCGTTGACCGACCTTACTAAGAAAGGGGCGGATTTGGAGAATTGGTCTACTGAGGCCATTTCTTCATTTGAAAAATTAAAAAAGGCATTCAGTAGCGATCCCATTCTGATCCAGCCTGATCAGGAGAAACCTTTTATTGTGGAGGTGGATGCGTCCGAGGACGGCGCAGGAGCAGTCCTTTCACAAGGTCCTGCTAGCCTCACTAATCTGAGACCATGTGCCTTCTTCTCCAGGAAATTCTCTCCCACGGAGAGAAACTACGACATAGGGAATAGGGAGCTGCTGGCCATTAAATGGGCATTTGATGAGTGGAGGCATTTTCTGGAGGGGGCAAGGCATTGTGTAACTGTTGTCACTGACCATAAAAACCTTATGTTTCTCGAGTCTGCTAAGAGGTTGAATCCCCGTCAAGCCAGATGGGCTCTGTTTTTTACTCGTTTTGATTTTTCCATCACGTTCAGGCCGGGAAGTAAAAATGTGAAGGCGGACGCATTATCTCGGAGCTTCCAGGCTTTTCAACCTACTGAGGTACCACCTGAATCCATCCTACCAGCAAAAATCTTCTTAGCAGCTCTTACCCAGGATATCTCAGCTCGCATTAGGTCGGAACAACATCTGGCACCGGTATCCACCCCAACAGATAAGTTGTTTGTTCCCGTACAATTCACGATTCTGCCTTTTGTGGACATCCGGGTGTTGAGGGCACTAAGGATCTGGTTTCTAGATCTTATTGGTGGCCCACTCTAACTAGGGATGTCAAGTCCTATGTGTCAGCCTGTGAGGTTTGTGCCAGGTCCAAGACACCTAGGACTCGCCCTGCTGGTAACCTACGACCCCTACCCATTCCCAGTAGACCCTGGTCCCATATCTCGAAGGACTTTATAACTGACCTACCGCTGGCGGAGGGTAAGACTGTAGTGTGGGTAGTGGTGGATAGGTTTAGCAAGATGGTCCATTTCATTCCCCTGTCTAAACTCCCGAATGCCAAAACCCTGGCGTCTATTTTTGTGAAAGAAATTGTTCGATTGCATGGTATCCCGGAAAATATTGTTTCTGACAGGGGTGTGCAGTTTGTGTCCAAATTCTGGAGGGCCTTCTGTCAAAAATGTAAAATTTAATTGTCTTTTTCCTCTGCCTACCACCCTGAGAGTAATGGGCAGACTGAACGCCTATATCAGTCTGTCGAACAATTCTTGAGGTCGTATGTTGCTGATGACCAGCAATTATGGGTGAAATTTCTTCCATTGGCTGAATTTGCTTTGAATAACCGTGTCAATTCTTCCGCTGGGGTCTCCCCTTTCTTTTGTAACCATGGTTTTCATCCCCGTTTTCATTCTGGGTCGTCCGTCTCCTCCTCTAACCCTGAAGCGGATAAACTCTCCTCCAAACTGTGCACAGTTTGGGCCCGGGTTCAATCGAACCTAGAAAAGGCTCAATGTTCTCAAAAACTCAAGGCCGATAGGAGACGTTCAAGGGGGGTAAACTTTCAGGTTGGGGATAAAGTATGGTTGTCCTCCAAGAATCTATCAAGGTAACTTCTAAAAAATTTGCTCCTCGTTTTATTGGACCATATAAGATCACGGAAGTGATTAACCCGGTATCTTTTAGGTTGGAGCTGCCCGAGTCATTCCACATTCATAATGTGTTCCATAAATCTCTGCTTAAAGAATATTTTGAACCGGTAGTACCATCAAAAGCCTCGCCTCCGCCGGTTCTTGTTAATGATGCTGTCGAGTATGTGGTGTCTAAAATAGTGGATGTCCGGAAGGTGCGTAATTCCTTGCAGTACCTGATTCACTGGAAGGGGTATGGACCTGAAGAGAGATCTTGGGTACCTGCCAGGGAGGTTCATGCTCCTAGACTTGTTAGTAAATTTCATTTAGAACACCCTGAAAAGCCATCGCCTGAAGTCTTGGGTCCGGTGGCCCCTCGTAAAAGGGGGGGTACTGTCACGGGGTTCCGAAGGTGCACTCAGTCCCCCATCGCCCGCAGACCTGTTGCTTAGCTTTGGGAATGAGGATCTGTGTTTGACCTCATTCCCAGGGCGGCTTTACTAGCTGGGTGGCTCCCTGCTCCTAAGTCTGCCTTGAGCGCCGAGCTGATCACTCGGTGCTCGACTGGTTGGTCTGTCGGTCATGTGACGCTGGCCACGTCACATGATCCTCACTCCCCACTATAAATACAGGCAGCCTGCTGGCTACAGGTTGCCTGTTAATTTCTAGGTTCCTGGCTATTTGTTGGACTGCTGAATACTTACCTGATCCTGTTCCTTGACCATCATTTTGCCTGATCCTCCTGTACTGCGCATCCGTCCTGGTATTGTGACCTCGGCTCCCACCTGACTACTCTCTTAGGACTCCTCTTGTACTTCTCTGCTCTCCTGGTATTTGAACCCGGCTTCTCCTGACCATTCTTTGCTTAATCCTTTGTACTTTGTAGCTTTCCTGGTATTGACTCGGTCCGTTCACGTCCTGTTGTTTGTCTGTCTGTCATCCCTGCACTTATTCCAAGTTAAGGATTGCCGTCCAGTTGTCCCCTGTCATTAGGACTCGCGAGGCAAGTAGGCAGGGCCAGGGGTAAGGGTGGAGCGCAGTGGTCACTTCCCTTCTCCCCTGTGTGTGTGTGTACGCGACCGTTACAAAAGCAAAAAGACAAACAGTATGTATGCGGCCTAAAATCCACTAATTGTAATAGAAAAATGCTAATAAATGATCGTCAAAGTAACCTTTTTATCTCTTATTTCTTCTTTTATTCAAATTAAAGGTTTGATTAAGCTCCAATGAGAGAATAAAGGAATGTGGAATATGCTAATTATGCATACATATAAAAGTAAAAAAAAAGAGGTTAATATACCAGGCTAATTGTCCTTTTACTGGCAATGATCCTTTTAAGTTTGAAGACACAAGGTTTCCATAGGAAAGTATTCTATTGAAATATGTGTTTCAGCAGATATCAAATAGATAATAAAAGCACAAATTACTGACATCTATGTTGTAGGGGTAAGGAATTCCACCTAATAACTTCTAAATTCTGTAAGCGACTATTCTTCATTGCATTCAGAAAATGACTATGAGAAAACAAGAAAAGGCCCTTCTCAGTTCCTATGCTTCATGGCTGATGTTTTGGTCACTTTTGAATGCTGGCGGTGCTTTCAGTCTAGTGGTAGCATGAGACGGAGTCTACAACTCACACAAGTGGCTCAGGTAGTGCAGCTTATCCAGGATGGCACATCAATGCGAGCTGTGGCAAGAAGGTTTGCTATGTCTGTCAGCGTAGTGTCCAGAGCATGGAGGCGCTACCAGGAGACAGGCCAGTACATCAGGAGACGTGGAGGAGGCCGTAGGAGGGCAACAACCCAGCAGCAGGACCGCTACCTCCGCCTTTGTGCAAGGAGGAACAGGAGGAGCACTGCCAGAGCCCTGTGAAATGACCTCCAGCAGGCCACAAATGTGCATGTGTCTGCTCAAACGGTCAGAAACAGACTCCATGAGGGTGATATGAGGGCCCGACATCCACAGGTGGGGGTTGTGCTTACAGCCCAACACCGTGCAGGACGTTTGGCATTTGCCAGAGAACACCAAGATTGGCAAATTCGCCACTGGCGCCCTGTGCTCTTCACAGATGAAAGCAGGTTCACACTGAGCACATGTGACAGACGTGACAGAGTCTGGAAACGCTGTGGAGAACATTCTGCTGCCTGCAACATCCTCCAGCATGACCGGTTTGGCATTGGGTCAGTAATGGTGTGGGGTGGCATTTCTTTGGAGGGCCGCACAGCCCTCCATGTGCTCGCCAGAGGTAGCCTGACTGCCATTAGGTACCGAGATGAGATCCTCAGACCCCTTGTGAGACCATATTCTGGTGCGGTTGGCCCTGGGTTCCTCCTAATGCAAGACAATGCTAGACCTCATGTGGCTGGAGTGTGTCAGCAGTTCCTGCAAGACGAAGGCCTTGATGCTATGGACTGGCCCGCCCGTTCCCCAGACCTGAATCCAATTGAGCACATCTGGGACATCATGTCTTGCTCTATCCACCAACGTCACGTTGCACCACAGACTGTCCAGGAGTTGGCAGATGCTTTAGTCCAGGTCTGGGAGAAGATCCCTCAGGAGACCGTCCGCCACCTCATCAGGAGCATGCACAGGCGTTGTAGGGAGGTCATACAGGCACGTGGAGGCCACACACACTACTGAGCCTCATTTTGACTTGTTTTAAGGACATTACATCAAAGTTGGATCAGCCTGTAGTGTGTTTTTCCACTTTAATTTTGAGTGTGACTCCAAATCCAGACCTCCATGGGTTGAAAAATTTGATTTCCATTTTTTTTATTTTTGTGTAATTTTGTTGTCAGCATATTCAACTATGTAAAGAACAAAGTATTTCAGAAGAATATTTAATTAATTCAGATCTAGGATTTGTTATTTTTGTGTTCCCTTTATTTTTTTTAGCAGTGTATATATATATATATATATATATATATATATATATAAAAGGTTGGTTGGCTACTACTTGGTTTGTGGAAGGCATTGTTCTTACCTCGGGTTACTAAATTTCTTGGATTATCAGAGATAAACATAGGTTGCATTTCTACTAGGTATACAGACATGAATGAGACATAAGATAATGAAAAGGAGGATAGGAGGCTGTTTTATGCCTGAACATTTTTATTTGCTGATCATAGATTCATGTAAATCAGGATTTTTGGCAGTCACCTAGCTCTAGTTTATGGGTAGATTAATGGACATCCAATAATGTTTTTTACAATTTTAAAATTTTTACAAATATTGATATTTTATATTACAAATATATTCTGAAAGGATGACTTGAAAGCTGTTAAAGGGGTAATCTATATATGTAGGATGTACCGTTCCTGAGATATTCCCAAAAAATATCCTGCATTAGCCAATACAAGCCTGCAAGTCTTTCTCTTCATATCCCAACTGCCATACACACGGTCACATGTCCCTTATCAGCCAATAGAATTTCGCAGGCCCTTAGTCTCCACATACACACAGTTTTACTCCAGGTTTCCATAACAACCCAGCCATTTTGTCTTCACTGCTGTAGGTCAGCTTTAGGCTAGGGCTACACGACGACAATAAGTCACACAACACATAGGGCACAACTACACTGCTACATGTGTTGCGCGACATTGATGGCACACCAATGTCGCTCAACAATTTTTATAATGATAGTTAGAGATGAGCGAAACGAAGTTGACAAAGTGGAATTCGATCGAAATTTCAGGAAAAATTCAAATGTAAATTTCCTCGTGCTTCGTGGTAACAAATCAGAATTTTTCCTAAAATGGCGGCTACAATGGCAGCTACACGTGTGAGGACATGGGGCAAGGAACTCTGGGAAGGCGGACTGACCCATAATGCCATGCATGCAGCCAATCAGCAGCCAGCCAGCCCTGTAATGTTACAGCCCTGTAAATACCCACAGCTATCTTGGATTCAGACATTTTGCAGCCTTCTGAGTGCAGGGACAGACGTTGAAGGCGCTAGGGAGAGTTATACTGAAAACCTCATTGTGAAAAACAAAGTGATTTATAAGTGCAGGGAAACATTATTCAAATTGCAGGGAAACAATAGGGAGAAATCATTTCACAGCATCTTAGTGCAGGGAGAGACGTCTGAAGTCACTAGGGACAGTGCTAGAAAAACCTAATTGTGAAAAAATAAGTGATTTAGTAGTGTGGGGCGCGAACATTCGAATCACTAATTTTAATTGTGAATATTGCCACTTCAGAATTCGCAAAGATTTAGCATATAGTGCCATATATTTGTATTCGTGAAAATTCTAGATTTTTTTTATCTGAACCCATGATCCCTCCCTGCTTCTTTCTTGTGGGCCAATGAGAAGGCTACAATGTCTTTGTCTGAGCTTAGCAACATCCCTAGTAGTGATGAGCGGGAGGTGCCATATTCGATTTAGACGAAATTCGCAAATATTCGCTTGAATATTCGTCTCATATTCGTCGAAATCGAAAATTCGTCATTATTCTAGTTATCGTGATTAATATGCGATTTAAATAATCGCGTATTGCGATTTTAACTTAAGATAACTTTCCTATTGGTTTGATATCTAGAATTAGCGAAGATGACGAATATGACGAATGTATTCGTCATATTCCTCAAAACGAAGATAACGAAGTATTCTTCATCTTCGTTTTAGCTCCATATTCGTCAACTTCGCTAATTCTAGCAATCAAATAGGAAAGTTGACTATAGAGACAGCTGTGTTTAATTCGCTATGCGATTATATTACTTTTCTTTTTTTTTAAAGAAGGCCTCATGCACACGACCGTTTTTTTTTGCGGTCCGCAAAACGGGGTTCCGTTGGTCCGTGATCCGTGACCGATTTTTGGAGGATCCACGGACATGGAAAAAAAAGTCATTTTGGTGTCCGCCTGGCCGTGCGGAGCCAAACGGATACGTCCTGAATTACAATGCAAGTCAATGGGGACGGATCCGTTTGACGTTGACACAATATGGTGCAATTTCAAACGGATCCGTCCCCCATTGACTTTCAATGTAAAGTCAGGAGTTAATATACCATAGGATCAGAGTTTTCTCCAATCCGATGGTATATTTTAACTTGAAGCGTCCCCATCACCATGGGAACGCCTCTATGTTAGAATATACCATCGGATTTGAGTTACATCATGAAACTCAGATCCGACAGTATATTCTAATACAGAGGCATTCCCATAGTGATGGGGACGCTTCTAGTTAGAATATACTACAAACTGTGTACATGACTGCCCCCTGCTGCCTGGCAGCACCCGATCTTTTACAGGGGGCTGTGATCAGCACAGACCCCCCTCCCTCCCCAGTTTTAATATCATTGGTGGCCAGTGTGCGGCCTCCCCGCCGCCCCTCTATTGTAATATCACTGGTGGCCAGTGTGCGGCCTCCGTCGGCCCCCCTCCCCCCCTCTATTGTAATTTCATTGGTGGCCAGTGTGCGGCCTCCGTCGGCCCCCCCTCCCCCCCTCTATTGTAATTTCATTGGTGGCCAGTGTGCGGCCTCCGTCGGCCCCCCTCCCCCTCTATTGTAATTTCATTGGTGGCCAGTGTGCGGCCTCCGTCGGCCCCCCTCCCCCCTCTATTGTAATTTCATTGGTGGCCAGTGTGCAGCCTCCGTCAGCCCCCCTCCCCCCCTCTATTGTAATTTTATTGGTGGCCAGTGTGCGGCCTCCATCGCCCCCCCTCTATTGTATTAATATCATTGGTGGCCAGTGTGCGGCCTCCCCTCTCTCCCCCCCTCCCCCCCCGATCATTGGTGGCAGTGGAGATTCCGATCGGAGTCCCAGTTTAATCGCTCTGGGGCTCCGATCGGTAACCATGACAACCAGGATGCTACTGCAGGCCTGGTTGCCATGGTTACTTAGCAATATTACAATATTAGAAGCATCATACTTACCTGCTGGCTGCTGCGCTGTCTGTGTCCGGCCGGGAGCTCCTCCTACTGGTAAGTGACAGATCATTAAGCAATGCGCCACACAGACCTGTCACTTACCAGTAGGAGGAGCTCCCGGCCGGACACAGACAGCGCAGCAGCCAGCAGGTAAGTATAATGCTTCTAATATTGTAATATTGCTAAGTAACGTCCTGGTTGCAGTAGCGTCCTGGTTGCCATGGTTACCGATCGGAGCCCCAGAGCGATTAAACTGTGACTCCGATCGGAATCACCGTTGCCACCAATGATCGGGGGGGGGGAGGCCGCACACTGGCCACCAATGATATTAATACAATAGAGGGGGGGGGGGCCGCACACTGGCCACCAATGATATTACAATAGAGGGGGGGAGGGGGAGGCCACACACTGGCCACCAATGATATTACAATAGGGGGGGGCGGGGGAGGCCACACACTGGCCACCAATGATATTACAATAGGGGGGGCGGGGGGCCGCACACTGGCCACCAATGATATTCAAACTGGGGAGGGAGGGGGGTCTGCCCCCTGCTGCCTGGCAGCCCCTGATCTCTTATAGGGGGCTATGATATGCACAATTAACCCCTCAGGTGCAGCACCTGAGGGGTTAATTGTGCGGATCACAGCCCCCTGTAAGAGATCGGGTGCTGCCAGGCAGCAGGGGGCAGTCATGTACACAGTTCGTAGTATATTCTAACTAGAAGCGTCCCCATCACTATGGGAACGCCTCTGTGTTAGAATATACTGTCGGATTTGAGTTTTCACGAAGTGAAAACTCATCTCTGAAAAAGCTTTTATGCAGACGGATCTTCGGATCCGTCTGTATGAAAGTAACCTACGGCCACGGATCACGGACGCGGATGCCAATCTTGTGTGCATCGGTGTTCTTTCACGGACCCATTGACTTGAATGGGTCCGTGAACCGTTGTCCGTCAAACAAATAGGACAGGTCATATTTTTTTGACGGACAGGAAACACGGATCACAGATGCGGCTGCAAAACGGTGCATTTTCCTATTTTTCCAAAACGGCACAACGGCCACGGGTGCACACAATGGTCGTGTGCATGAGGCCTAAATAGAATAATTATAATAATTATCAAGCATTATAATTATTTTATTTATTTAAAAAAAGCAAAGTAATATTATCGCATAGCGAATTAAAAACTTAGCTGTCTCTAGTCAACTTTCCTATTTGATTGCTACAATTAGCAAAGTTGACGATATGGAGCTAAAACGAAGATGGAGAATACTTAGTTATCTTAGTTTTGAGGAATATGACGAATACATTCGTCATATTTGTCATCTTCGCTAATTCTTTCAAGCCAACCATAGTAAACCAGGTCTAAGTTGAAATCGCAATGCGATTACTTCAAGTTATATTAATCGAATTGCGATTTCAACTTAGAGCTGTGTTTCTAATGGGTCAGCTTGATAGAATTAACGAAGTTAACGAATATGGAATATAGCAGTGCTAAGTTGAAATCACAATGCGATTACTTCAAGTTATATTTATCGCATTGCGATTTTAACTTTATTCTCACATCCGACAGTACATTCTAGTATGGAGGCGTTCCCATGGTGATGGAGACGCCCCATGAGCACGGAAGTCGGCAGAAGCGGCAACGGGCACTGACTGGAGCAGCCAGAAAGCCAGGAATCCTCAGGACAGGTAAGAACTACTTTTGGGAAGTGGGAAAGAAAAAAATCTAACTATAAAAAAAAAAAAAAACGAATATTCAAAATAGCGAATTTATAGTGCTATAGTCGAAATATTTGCGAATTAGCGAAGTGCCGATATTCGAAAAAAAAAATCGCTATAAGAACCTCCCCAGCAGTGTCATTGCTGTACTCTGTGCTTTGCTATGTGATTACTTTAGATAGTTAGTTAGCTTATATATATATAATACAGATAGTTAGTGGGAGATCAGTCAGTGTAGGTTAGATCGTGATATAGTGTAGCTGGTTCTGCTGTCCATACATACATGCTACAGACATAGTGCTGTGATGTCACAACAATACATAGTGCATCAATCAGTAATATGTAGTCAGACCTGCTAAAATGTGAAGTTGCACATATTGCGCCAAAATATGCACATCATTAATTGCCGATTTGCGCAATTGTTTGGAACACTCTATCTGCATATAAAGCTATTGTAATATTCTGCCGTGCCAACCATTTTCTCCAGTCTCAAGAAACTTCTAGCAGCTTGAAAATGTAGCAAAAGTGAGACACGCCTGTACTGCGTGCGCAATACGCACATATTACATTGCCAATTTTTGCAATCAAGAAAAAATAGCGAAATTCTCGAATTCGCTAATTTATGACGACTATTTGCCCAAATATTTGCGAAATATTGCAAATTCAAATATTGCCCCTGCCACTCATCACTATTTACAAGTGCAGGGAAACATTTTTCAAAATGTAGGGAAACCACAGGGTGGAATCATTTCACCGCATCTAAGTGCAGGGAGAGACGTCTGAAGTCGCTAGGGACAGTGCTAGGAAAACCTCATTGTGAAAAAAAAAAGAGATTTACAAGTGCAGGGAAACGTTATTTGGAGATCCAAATAGCCATTATACAGCTCTGGCATTCCAGCAATTTGTTCTTGTTATTGGGGTGCAAATGCTATGTTTAAAAGCCTTTAGTGGCTTATATCTGTGGAAAAAGAAAAATACATATGCATTTCACTTCTGCAGTTATTTGTGTTGAAAGAGTTTAATGGCCAATTTCAGTACAAAAGGAAAAATATATACGCATTTCACTTCTGTAGTTATATGTGGTGAAAGCGTTAAGTGTCCTATTTCAGTACAAAAAGGAAAAAAATATACACACTTCACTGTTGCATTTACTTGTGGTGAAAGAGTTTAGTGGCCTATTTCAGTACAAAATGAAAAATGTATACGCATTTCACTTCTGCAGTTATATGTAGTGAAAACGTTCAGTGTCCTATTTAATTACAAAAAGGAAAAAAATATAAGCACTTCACTGTTGCATTTATTTGTGGTGAAAGACTTTAGTGGCCTATTTCAGTACTAGTGTTCATCGAGCACCAAAGTGCGCGGGTGCTCTGGCCGAACACATCGGGATGCTCGGGTGCTCCACTGAGCACTCGAGTATAATGGAAGTCAATGGTAGAAGCATTAAACCAGGCACCCCCAAGCTCTGAAGAGGGGAAGGTGCCTAGTTCATAGGAAAAGATCAGAAATTGATGGAAACACCACCGAAATGGTTCGGGAACGGCCTGGGGACGATGTCTGGATCCTTCTTGGACTCCCAGGTCACTGCTAAGAACGATGTTGTCCGAGTAGTACGCCACTTTTACAGACTGACAATAATACCCACAAAACGGAAGATAAAATCTATTTTAGAGGAAAAATTGTTAGGAAACATTATTTCCTGTATAGGTATTTACTTGTATATAAAGTGCAAGTGCTTCCAAAAATTACAAGGAAGAAGCACTCTGATACAAACTATATATCACATAAAGGAGGCCCTCATTCACATTGTGGTACAATTGTTTATGTAGTGGGACTCCTACACTCATAAAGCCTATGCACTAAGTGAAAGGGCTGCCAAAAATACAAGGAACCGGCACTCCAATACACCCTTTGTTACACATAAAGGAGGGCATCATATTCAGCCTTGAGAAAGTATGACTGACTGATTTGGAGCAAGGGCCTGCTCATCTGACCATCTAAAACATAATAGGCGAGGGCCTGCTGCCACTTTGGTGACTCTAGATAACCTGGTGCCGATTGCACGTCCCTGTGACGGCGACGATCCATTTAGATGTCTGCCCTATCAACTTTCGATGTTATTTTCAGCGCAATTCATGGTGACCACGGGTAATGGGGAATCATGGTTCGATTCCGGAGAGGGAGCCTGAGAAACAGCTATGGCTACCACATCCAAGCATGGCAGCATGCGCGCAAATTACCTATTAGTTATAATTAGGTGAGGGCATGCAGGTGAGCTGGCCCTGTAAAAGATTTTAGGTGCTGGCCTGCAGGTGAGCTGACCCTGTAAAAGATTTTAGGTGCAGGACTGCTGGTTAGCTGACTCTCTAAAAAATTATATGTGAGGGCCTGCTGGTGAGCTGACCCTGTAAAACATTGTAGGTGAGGGCCTGTTGGTGAGCTGACCCTGTAAAAGATTTGAGGTGCTGGCCTGCTGGTGAGCTGACCCTGTAAAAAGATTTTAGGTGAGGGCCTGCTGGTGAGATGACCTTGTAAAAGCTTGTAGTTGAAGACCTGCTGGTGAGTTGCCCCTGTAAAAGATTGTAGGTGAGGGCCTGCTGGTGAGCTGACCCTGTAAAAAAATTATATGCGAGGGCCTGCTGGTGAGCTGACCCTGTAAAACATTGTAGGTGAGGACCTTCTGGTGAGCTGACCCTGTAAAAAATTATATGCGAGGGCTTGCTGATGAGCTGACCCTGTAAAACATTGTAGGTGAGGACCTGCTAGTGAGCTGACCCTGTAAAAGATTGTAGGTGAGGGCCTGCTGGTGAGCTGACCCTGTAAAAAATTATATGCGAGGGCCTGCTGGTGAGATGACCCTGTAAAACATGGGTGTCAAACATGCGGCCCGCCAGGGGCGTACATAGAAATCCTTGGGCCCCATAGCAAGAATCTTAATGGGGCCCCACTAACTCCGTCCACTGGCCCATCCCACCACCTGCCCTGGCTTCTCCCCTGCCATACCCCCAGCAGTTGCAGCCGTGTAGACATTAGGAGCTACTTTCACACTTGCGTTTCTATTTTCCGATATTGAGATCCGTCATAGGGTCTCAATACCGGGAAAAAACCCGCTTTTGATTGTCCCCATTCATTGTCTGAGGGCACTGTCCACTATAAGCAGCACACAGGGGGTGCTATGGTGGTGCTGGCATAATAGTATACCAGTGCCACCATAGCCCCCCTTGCCTTATGAACTGTCAGAACCTCCTAATGCATACCTCAGCTGCTGCAGAACATATAAAGCTTCGTTCACATCTGTGTTGGGGCCTCATTCGTGGATCAGGTCATAAATGCTGGACACAATTTTATAGCCTGGAAGATGGAAACCTGACAGATCTCATCATAGTCAGCGGGATCCGTCAGGTGTTGTCGTCCATGAAGTGCCAGATCCGGAACTGCAGTGATTTTCGTTGTTGTGCTCCTATGACGGCAGAACAGCGACCGTCACCAGCACAGAAGTGAACAAGTAATATACACCTCAGCTGCTGCAGAACATTATAATAGTGACAAGGGAACTACAAGTCTCATCATCACCAGATTATTATTGGAAATTAGGGAGCAACACAGGGAGAGGTGAAAGTGGAGAGAACTACAATTTCCAGCATGTCCAGGCTGTTATGATCAGATACAAGTAGATATTACACAGAGTATAAGGCCGGGTTCATATCACCGTTTAGTTTTCAGTTCTTCTGATCCGTCAGATAAACAGAAAAAGAAAGAAAAAAAAATGATCCTGTATTTCAAGCATTAGTTCTGCACATTTGGCATCCGTTTATGCCATTTCTGTCGGAGATCCGTTATTTTAGACAGAAAAAAGTCCTGCATGCAAAACGGAAAACTAAACTGTGATGAGAATCCAGCCTAAGAAAAGAGAACTACAACTCTCAGCATGTCCAGATTATAGGACATCATCTAGTTGTACCAGGTAAGAGCTTTAAAAAGAAATAACTATAACCCCCAGTATGGCCAGACTTATTATGGGTCATCAGTATACATTCCAAAGAGAGGGTATAAGAGGATAGAACTACAACTCCCAGCATTACCAGCCTGTACTAGGGCATACGTTTAAATTACATTGAGAAACATATAATACGACAAAACTAGAACTCCCAGCTTTTCTAGGATGTTATGTTATCCCAGAACACCACTAACCTCTCCTTCAGGCGCCACACAGAAGCTCCGCCCCCTCACAGTGATATGCCACAGGTCTTTCACCAGTCCTCTGCACTGGTCACATGATGATGACATCACCAAAGGTCCTTTAGACTTCTGCTGCTCTGCTATTCATTGGCTTCCTGCACTGGTCACATGGTTGATGACATCACCAAAGGTCCTTCGCCACCTCTTACTTTCTCAGATAGCCATACAAGTGTAATTAGTGGGCGGGGCCTATCCTCCACTGCGGGCCCCCTTCCCCCAGGGGCCCCATAGCAGCTGCGTGGTCTGCTTCTATTGGAGGTACGCCACTGCGGCCCGGCAAAGATGCAGCATCGCAGACTGCTATGTATGAGCCGGGAGAGAGGAGGGGCTGGAGTCCGTAACTAGGGGCGGGGCCCGGTGCAGTCACTGGACTCTTACACCGGGCCCCGCCGCTCACCAAAGTATTTATAAACGTGAATCCTTATCCTGTTATTAAGTTGAACTAACGCTGCCCTCTCCCATGTTCCCATGTTCCCCTGTATCCCCATAGCACTTACTTAAGCTTCAATAGCAGGCAGAGCGGACGGCAGCAGTAACGTCACTCACTGACGTCGAGTGCCTGCTCCGCCCACTTTATGAATGAAGCAGGCGGAGCAGACGCGCGACGTCAGTGAGTGACGTTACTGGTGCCGTCCGCTCTGCCTGCTATGGAAGCGTGTTCGTAAGTGCTGTGGGGATACAGGGGAACATGGGAACAGGGGAGAGTGCAGCGTTAGTTCAACTTAATAACAGGATAAGGATTCACGTTTATAAATACTTCGGTGAGCAGAGGGCCGGTGTATTGGGGGACACTGTTATGAGGGGGATCTGTGGATGACATATAGCAGTGTCATCCACAGATCCCCCCCATAACAGTTCCATCCACAGATCCCCCCACCTCATAACAATGCCATCCACAGATATCCCACCCCATAGCAGTACCATCCACAGATATCCCACCCCATAACAATTCCATCCACAGATCCCCCATCCCATAACAATGCCATCCACAGATCCCCCATAACAGCACCATCCACAGATCCCCCACCCCATAACAATGCCATCCACAGATCCCCCATAACAGCACCATCCACAGATCCCCATAACAATGCCATCCACAGATCCCCCATAACAGTACCATCCACAGATCCCCATAACAGTGGCATCCACAGATCCCCCCATAACAGTTCCATCCACAGATCCCCCCCATAACAGTTCCATCCACAGATCCCCCACCCCATAACAATGACATCCTCAGATCCCCCACCCCATAACAATGCCATCCACAGATATCCCACCCCATAGCAGTACTATCCACAGATCCCCATAACAGTGCCATCCACAGATCCCCCATAACAGTGCCATCCACAGATCCCCCATAACAGTGCCATCCACAGATCCCCATAACAGTGCCATCCACAGATCCCCCATAACCGCACCATCCACAGATCCCCCATAACAGCGCCATCCACAGATCCCCCCATAACAGTGCCATCCACAGATCCCCCATAACAGCACCATCCACAGATCCCCATAACAGTGCCATCCACAGATCCCCATAACAGCACCATCCACAGATCCCCCATAACAGCGCCATCCACAGATCCCCCATAACAGCGCCATCCACAGATCCCCATAACAGTGCCATCCACAGATCCCCCATAACAGTGCCATCCACAGATCCCCATAACAGCACCATCCACAGATCCCCCATAACAGCGCCATCCACAGATCCCCCATAACAGCGCCATCCACAGATCCCCATAACAGTGCCATCCACAGATCCCCCATAACAGCACCATCCACAGATCCCCCATAACAGCGCCATCCACAGATCCCCCATAACAGTGCCATCCACAGATCCCCCATAACAGCACCATCCACAGATCCCCATAACAGTGCCATCCACAGATCCCCCATAACAGTGCCATCCACAGATCCCCCATAACATTGCCATCCACAGATCCCCCATAACAGTGCCATCCACAGATCCCCATAACAGTGCCATCCACAGATCCCCATAACAGTGCCATCCACAGATCCCCCATAACAGCACCATCCACAGATCCCCCATAACAGCGCAATCCACAGATCCCCCATAACAGCACCATCCACAGATCCCCATAACAGTGCCATCCACAGATCCCCCATAACAGTGCCATCCACAGATCCCCCATAACATTGCCATCCACAGATCCCCCATAACAGGGCCATCCACAGATCCCCCATAACAGTGCCATCCACAGATCCCCATAACAGTGCCATCCACAGGTCCCCCATAACAGTGCCATCCACATATCCCCCACATGACAGTGCGTCATCCACAGATCCCCCATAATAGTGTCATGCACAGACCACCATTAATTCAAAGCCCACCAAAAGCACAACTTTTGGTTAAAAATATTTTTTTCTTATTTTCCTCCTCAAAAACCTAGGTGCGTCTTATAGTGAAGTTTAATATTTGTATATATATATAGGTCTCACTTGTGTTATTGGGCAACGGGATGTTGGGGGTCAGCAGTCATGAAACAACAATGTTGTTCTATGAAAATGTAAGATTTTTTATTTTTTTTTTGATGCGGCCCACATAAACTTAAATTTTGTTTTTTTGGCCCATGTTAGCCTTTGAGTTTGACATGCTTGCTGTAAAACATTGTAGGTTAGGGCCTTCTGGTGAGCTGAACCTGTAAAAGATTGTAGGTGAGGCCTGCTGGTTAGCTGACCCTGTAAAAGATTTTAGGTGCGGGCCTGCTGATGAGCTGACCCTTTAAACAATTATATGCGAGGGCCTGCTGGTGAGCTGTCCCTGTAAAAAATTATATTTGAGGGCCTGCTGGTGAGCTGACCCTGTAAAAAATTATATGCGAAGGCCCGCTGGTGAGCTGACCCTGTAAAACATTGTAGGAGAGGGCCTGCATCTGAGATGACCCTGTAAAACATTATATGCGAATGGCATATATGCGAGGGCATTATATGCAATGAATAAGCATGTTGATATGATGGAAGAGGAGAAGGAGGATGAGAAAAGGAAATTTCAACCATATACCCTTGTTTGTGGTGGAAGGGGTGCATGGGAATACAGTGTATTCAGTACATTATAAACAACACATTTAAAGTGCCTTTATGTTCATCAGATTTCCTCTGGTGGAGTCGAGAAGTCATGGCCAATCCAGGCCTTGTTCATTTTTATAAGAGTCAACCTGTCAGCATTTTCAGTTATCTGTTATAATGCCACCAGCAGCACTAAATACCCTTGAAGACAAAACGCGACACCCAGTAGTTGTAAGGCACAGAGGGATCATTGAGGACGCTGACACGGTCTGCTATGTACTCCTTCACCATCTTTTAAAATTTTTCCCTCCTTGTGACACTAGGCGGCGCATCAGGGTGAGGGTGCTGGCAGGGTGTCATGAAACTGTCCCAGGCTTTGGAGAGTGTTGCCCAGCCTCTGTTGGAACTGCTGTGTGTTCCCCTTGTCTTCCCTCCTATGTTGTCCAAGGAACTACGGACTCGACCGCCAGCGTTGTCAGATGGAAATTTTTTGAGCAATTTTTCAACAAGGATCTTCTGGTATTGCACCATTTTGCTCGTCCTTTCCACCAGAGGAATGAGAGATGAGAAGTTCTTTTTGTAGCAGTGGTCGAGAATGGTGAAAAACCAGTAATCTGTCTTGTCTAAAATGCGTATAATGCGCGGGTCACGGGAAAGGTAGCCTTACACGAAGCCAGCCATGTGTGCCAGAGTACCAACAGGCAAAACTTTGCTGTCGTCATCAGGAGGCTCAATCTCCTCATCTTCTTTCTCCTCTTCTGCCCACCCATGCTGAACAGATGGAATTAAACTTCCATGGTTACTACCCTCTGTAGCAGAGGCAACCGTCTCCTGCTCCTCTTCCTACTCCTCTTCATCGTCCAATTTGCGCTAAGAAGACGAACTGAGGGTGGTCTGGCTATCTCCCTGTGTAATGTCTTCCCCCATTTCCACCTCTTCCGCATGCAAAGCGTTGTTCTTAATTGTGAGCAGCGTGCGTGTGAGTAGACACAGAAGTGGGATGGTTACGCTGATAATAGCGTTATCGCCGCTCGCCATCTGTGTTGATTCCTCAAAGTTTCTTAAAACCTCACAGAGATCAGACATCCATGCCCACTTCTCGGTTGTGAATAGCAAAAGCTGAATGGAAAGGCAATGACCATGTTGCAGCTTGTATTCCACTACTGCTCTCTGCTGTTCACAAAGCCTGTCCAATAGGTGGAACATTGAGTTCCAGCACGTGCTCACGTCGCACAACAGCCAGTGAGCTGGCAATTTCAAGCGCTACTGCAGCGTCGACAAACCGGCTGAAGCTGTCGAAGACTTGCGGAAATGTGTACACATGCGGCGCACCTTCACCAGTAGCTCAGGCAAATTGGGGTAGGTTTTAAGAAACCCCTGAACCACTTAGTTGAGCACGTGGGCTAGGCATGGTATGTGTGTGAGCTTGCCGAGCTCCAAAGCCGCCACCAAGTTACGGCCATTATCAGACACAATCATGCCTGGTTGTACGTTGAGTGGCGAGAGCCACAGCTCAGTCTGGTCCCTTATACCCTGCCACAGCTCTGCTGCGGTGTGCTGTTTGTCACCTAAGCAAATTAGTTTCAGCTTGGCCTGTTTCCGCTTCCTCTCTGCAGTGCTACACTGCTTTCAGCTACTGACTGATGGCTGACTGGTTCTGCAAGATGAAAATTCAGAGGTGGAGGAGGAGAAGGGAGGGTTGCAGCCACTAATGTAGGTGGTGGTGGAAATCCTGATGGAAATAGGGCCCACTATCCTTGGTAGAACCTGTCCCATCCCATGGTACGAATCGCTCCCTGCCTCCACAACGTTCACCCAGTGTGCCGTCAGGGAAATGTAGTGTCCCTGGCCAAAAGCACTTGTCAATGTGTCAGTCGTTAAGTGGACCTTCCCAATAACTGCGTTGGTCAGGGCAAGGGTGATGTTACGGAACACATGCTTGAGTAAGGCAGGGACTGCACACTGGGAAAAATAGTGGCAGCTGGGGACTGAGTAACGAGGGATGGCCGCTGCCATCAGACTGCGGAAAGCCTCAGTATCCACAAGACTAAATGGCAACATTTCCAGGGCCAGCAATTTGGAAAGGTGCACATTTAGTGCTATGGCCTGTGGGTAGGTGGCTGGGTATTTGCGCTTTTGTTCCAAGGCCTGGGGTATGGACATCTGTACGCTGCGCTGGGACACAGAAGTGTATGTGCTAGCTGATGGTGCTTGCAAAGGTCCAGGTGCAGGGTGGGAGGCATCCGGACCTCCTCTTGGACATGGGATTGGCCAGCACATAACACAGGGGAAGAGGAGGCAGTGGTGTGACCCGCAGACACTGATTGAAGACCCAGGCATTCGGCCTACCTATTAGGGTGCTTTGATGCCAAGTGGCGGATCATGCTGGTGGTGGTGAGTTTGCTAGTGTTCACGCCCCTGCTCATTTTGGTACGGCACAGGTTACAAATGACAACTTTCCTCAAAAAGCGCCATACTGTGGAACACCTAAACCTTGGCAAGGGAGATTGCCACAAGTGGATGCTCTGGGGAACAGTTGCGGGCCTGTTTGGTGTGACCTGCCTTCTCCCTTTTGCCACCCCACAGCCTCTTCCAGCCTGTTGCGGTGCTGCGGATCCCTCCCCCTCTGTACTGCTGTCCTCGCTTGACTTGCCACCTTCCCAGGTTGGGTCAGTGATTTCATCGTCCATCAACTCCTCTTCCACTTCCTCACTCTGCTCATCCTCCTGACTTGTTGACCTAAAAAGAACCTCACTTATTGACAACTGTGTCTCATTCTCATCATGAACCTCTTGAGACACTAATTGCGGTTGATTTATTGCCAACTGGGTCTCATCATCATCATCCACCTCTTGAAACACTAATTGCCATTCTCCACCATCATCTTTTTCTGACAGTTGATGCTCAAGAGTTTGGGAATCATGGCACAAGATCTCCTCATGTCCCTCTTCAAGCGGCCTTAGTAAGAGGGCCAAATCAAGGAATGGCGCTGAAAAGAGCTCCTCGGAATGTCAGAGTGTGGGATCACTTGTTTATGTGCAAATAAATTATCCTGAATGTCACAGATATTTCGGATGTGCAAACGTTTTACAGGAGATGTAGTAGAGGTAATGTCGCTGTCAGCAGTGGCCAAACAGTTAGGCTGAATGTCAGATATTTAGGATGTGCAAATGTAACACAACAGATGTAGCAGAAGTTGTGTCACTGTCACTGTCAGCATCGGCCAAACAATTGCACGCAATTTAGCACAGGTTGAGCTAATAATATATATGGCAGCCAGATAAAACAATAATTTTGGGTCTCTAACACCTTTCAACACTAAACCCTGCCTAAAAATAAAAAGAAAAACAATTCCTGTCCCTACACTATCTGTCCCTTCTGCTGCAGCTCTCCCTGACTAAGAATGAGCTGAACCACGTGTCATCAAGTGCTATATGGCACCCGATTACCCGTTCCGGCCAGCCAATCACTGTAATGCCAGTAACCAACATGGCTACGGCATTACAGTGAGTGCCAGTACTTCCCCGCACATTTATTGGCTGCGTAGCAGGCAAGAAATGTGGGGGGGATACTCGAGCATCGTGCTCGAGCACATGCGGTGATGCTCGAGTCAAAATGGTGTTCGGCTGAGCATGCTCACCCAACACTTCTAATGAGCCTTGGGTAAAAAAAATATAAATATTTTCCAACAGTAATGAAATGAAAAGTGATCAAAGTGTTATGTACTCCAAATTTATACCAATGAAAAAGAGTCATTTTGCAATTATCAAGTTCTGTAGAACAAAGAGTTTATATTGTGCAATAATAAAACTTAAATAAATATAAAACTATATATATTTGGTACTGTTGTAATCATATTGACCAAGAGAATAAAGTTATAGTGTTATTTTTGCTAAAACATAAATGTCACAAAATTTTGAATGTAAAATCTCTGTGTTATTATTACTGTTTTTTCTAATTCCTCCAAAAATAATTAATAAAAGTTATTGTACGATATGTATACCCCAAAAATGCATTTTTGGGGTATACATATCGTACAAAACTACAACTTTTTCCACACAAAAAAAAACAAAAACAAAAAAACATGTGTTTATAAGTGTACATTGAAGGAAAAATAAACAAAAGTTATAATTCTTGGAATGTGATGATGAAAAAATTAAAACAAAATCGCTTGGTTACTGAGGTGCAAAACCTGCTATTCACTAAGAGTTTAAACATTCTTTAACAAAATAGTGGTCCTACAAGATCAAGGAAAGCAGACTCCTTATTAATACCACAAGTTACAGTGTCAATGAATGTCAGTATGAAGACCAAATCAAACAACTCTTCTTTTCCAGCCTTTTTGATCCTGTGAGTTTGATGTGGAGTTGTATTCATATTCATCCCTTCCCAACCAGCGCCTACCCATGGCATCCAAGCTTGCAAAATGCTGCAACGATCAGAGGAGCCAAAGCATGTTTGCAGCAGCCCTGTTAATGAGAATGACAGGAGGCTGCTGCATAGTGTTTATTATACAGTAGATCCCCTGCCTGTAGCAAGGCACTATAGTAAACTAGTAAATGATTGATTGTTACTAGAGTTGAGCGGACACCTGGATGTTCGGGTTCAACGGGTTCAGACTCAAACTTATTATAAGGTTCAAAGGTCACTAGGACCTAAGCGTAGCATTTGCATACCTCTCTGACTAGTATAAAATAAAACATATTTCTTTATTGTGTACTTCTTAAAATCACATAAATTCTTTGGGGACTGCTTTAAAATTCCTCAGGAAGGACAGAAGGGAGTGTGTATTGGTGTATAGGGCTATATCTCTATTCATATAGCCATACTTAGGTGGGATGCCTGATTCCTTCTCAAGCCTCTCCTCCTCACTATTTCATTCTACCACTGCGTGCAGAATTATTAGGCAAATGAGTATTTTGACCACATCATCCTCTTTATGCATGTTGTCTTACTCCAAGCTGTATAGGCTCGAAAGCCTACTACCTATTAAGCATATTAGGTGATGTGCATCTCTGTAATGAGAAGGGGTGTGGTCTAATGACATCAACACCCTATATTAGGTGTGCATAATTATTAGGCAACTTCCTTTCCTTTGGCAAAATGGGTCAAAAGAAGGACTTGACAGGCTCAGAGAAGTCAAAAATAGTGATATATCTTGCAGAGGGATGCAGCACTCTTAAAATTGCAAAGCTTCTGAAGCGTGATAATCGAACAATCAAGCGTTTCATTCAAAATAGTCAACAGGGTCGCAAGAAGCGTGTGGAAAAACCAAGGCGCAAAATAACTGCCCATGAACTGAGAAAAGTCAAGCGTGCAGCTGCCAAGATGCCACTTGCCACCAGTTTGGCCATATTTCAGAGCTGCAACATCTCTGGAGTGCCCAAAAGCACAAGGTGTGCAATACTCAGAGACATGGCCAAGGTAAGAAAGGCTGAAAGACGACCACCACTGAACAAGACACACAAGCTGAAACGTCAAGACTGATTTTTCTAAGGTTTTATGGACTGATGAAATGAGAGTGAGTCTTGATGGGGCAGATGGATGGGCCCGTGGCTGGATTGGTAAAGGGCAGAGAGCTCCAGTCCGACTCAGACGCCAGCAAGGTGGAGGTGGAGTACTGGTTTGGGCTGGTATCATCAAAGATGAGCTTGTGGGGCCTTTTCGGGTTGAGGATGGAGTCAAGCTCAACTCCCAGTCCTACTGCCAGTTTCTGAAAGACACCTTCTTCAAGCAGTGGTACAGGAAGAAGTCTGCATCCTTCAAGAAAAACATGATTTTCATGCAGGACAATGCTCCATCACACGCGTCCAAGTACTCCACAGCGTGGCTGGCAAGAAAGGGTATAAAAGAAGAAAATCTAATGACATGGCCTCCTTGTTCACCTGATCTGAACCCCATTGAGAACCTGTGGTCCATCATCAAATGTGAGATTTACAAGGAGGGAAAACAGTACACCTCTCTGAACAGTGTCTGGGAGGCTGTGGTTGCTGCTGCACGCAATGTTGATGTTGAACAGATCAAAACACTGACAGAATCCATGGATGGCAGGCTTTTGAGTGTCCTTGCAAAGAAAGGTGGCTATATTGGTCACTGATTTGTTTTTGTTTTGTTTTTGAATGTCAGAAATGTATATTTGTGAATGTTGAGATGTTATATTGGTTTCACTGGTAAAAATAAATAATTGAAATCGGTATATATTTACTTTTTGTTAAGTTGCCTAATAATTATGCACAGTAATAGTCACCTGCACACACAGATATCCCCCTAAAATAGCTAAAACTAAAAACAAACTAAAAACTACTTCCAAAAATATTCAGCTTTGATATTAATGAGTTTTTTGGGTTCATTGAGAACATGGTTGTTGTTCAATAATAAAATTAATCGTCAAAAATACAACTTGCCTAATAATTCTGCACTCCCTGTATATATCGCTGTCTCGACACTTACTCCCACTCTGGGGTCCCTACCTCTCTATCCTGAACTAAAAGTCTGTGCCTGCTTCCCATCTAAAGATCCAGGCTCGAACTTGACCCGAACTTGATCCCGAACCCGAACCCCATTGAAGTCAATGGGGACCTGGTTTTTGGAGCACTAAAATGGCTCTTAAAAAGTCATGGAAAGGGCTAGAGGGCTGCAAAAGGCAGCAAAATGTGGTTAAGAGCATGGCAAATGCTCTGCAAACAAATGTGGATAGGGAAATGACTTAAAATAACATAAAATCTGTAAAAAAAATAATAATAATCTTGATCTAGGAGGAGGGGGTCCATATGGAATAGGAGGTTGAGGAGGCGGTGGATGTGGCGGTGTTGGTGGAAGCGGCGATGGAGGAGGAGGAGGTAGCCAACACTGATTTTTGTTTTTGATTTTATTTCATTTTTTTTGTTCAAATTTAGGTAGACACCAAAACATTTGGAAATATAAAAAATAAAACAAAGAGAAAGTGTGCTGGAGTACAACAATGGCTGGGTGAGGCTGGCATACATGTCTATTCTGCACAAGGTACGGACAAGTCCTGTGGGATCCCTGCCTGGTTCATTTTAATTAACGTGAGCTTGTCCACATTGGCTGTGGACAGGTGGCTGCGCTTGTCTGTGATAACCCCCTCCTGCCGTGCTAAACAAACATTCAGACAATACACTGGCTGCAGGGCAGGCCAGCACCTTCAAGGCGTAAAGGGCAAGCTCAGGCCATGTGCCCAATTTGGAGAACCAGAAGTTGAAGGGGGCAGACCCATCAGTCAGTACGTGTAGGCATGTGCACACATACTGCTCCACCATGTCGCACGTCCCCGTGACGGCCACGATCCAAATGGATATCTTCTCTATCAACTTTCGATGTTCTTTTATGCGCCTACCATGATGTTCATGGGTAACGGGGAATCAGGGTTCTATGCCGGAGAGGAAGGGTGAAAAATGGCTGAAATGTGATCGGGCAGAAATGTGGGACAAGTTATTAAATCAGAAGCATCCAAGTAAAGGAGGGGGCACGCGGCAATTACCCACTCCCGGCTAGGGGAGGTAGTGACGACAAATAACAATACAGGACTCTTCAGATGCCATGTTATTGGAATGAGTAATAAAAAATTACAGGGAATGTCACTGCGGTATTTGGGATTAGGAAACGTTATATAGGAGAGGCCCTGCTGCCACTTTGTTGACTCTAGATAACTTCTGCCTGAGGTGAAAGACTGATGGCCATGGTCTGCAGGTGCCAACTCTGATCTTTCAGCAAGGGACAGGGTGGGAGACAATTGTGAAGAAACTGGAGGCACTGTCAGCCACCCAATCTACTATCGCCTGTACTTGTTCTGGCCTCACCATTCGTAGACTTGCATTCGGCCCTACCAAATAATAGAGATGGCCTTGCGGTTCGCCTGGCGGTCGTTTCACGGCGAACTTTGCGTGTTCGCTATTCGCTGAACATGCGAACATATGGATATATTCGCGCCCGACATATTCTTTTACATTGTGAAGAACTTTGACCCATGACACATCCATCAGGTGGTACAGGACAGCCAATTGAGACGTTTCAGCACATGGACATACCCCCTGATCTGGCCGCCATTTTACATTCAGAGTTTTGCCAGCGTAGGGAGAGGTTGTTGTGTGGAGCAGGGACAGGCTGTTAGGGACACTAAATGCTAGCTAATAGGGGCACAAAAGTATTTTTAAGGACTGGTATATGTGTGCTATCGATATGTGTGATACACAGAGGGGTGCGATATACTTATAATATACTTTTATAATGAGTCAAAACACATAGATCTATATAGTGATCACCTGGAAGTCAGGGGCCTAGGGGCTAGGGGCTTACTAGGGCCATTTTTATATAGGGTAAGATTCCGGACGGGTCGCTATTATCAGGGCGGGTGGTCTGTGGTTAGGCTATCAGGGCCAGAATAGCACCCCCCTGTAGGGAAATATCAGAGATAGTTTTTTGCCCACCCTGTCCTTCAATACCACATCATCATCTAGGCCAGGTATAGATGTTTTTTCCCTCCAGGATTCATCGATGTGTACTGGAAACCCCCAGATTGTGGTACGACATATGGTTTCTGATTTGGTGCCGCCGAGCACCTGATTTAGTGCCGCTGAGCACTTGTTTTTGCCTACCACATCTATGCTTTTTGCTTAACTTTAATAATTTAATTTATTTTCATTTTGAGGGTTATCTTTTCTATTCACATGTCCGCAAAATGGGTCCGCATCCGTTCCGCAATTTTGCGGAACGTGTGCAGACCCATTAATTTTCAATGGGGCCGGAATGTGCTGTCCGCATCCACAATTGCAGATCCGCACTTCCGCATTCGGCTTCCGTTTCCACCAAAAAATAGAACATATCCTATTCTTGTCCGAAATTGCAGACAAGATTAGGCATTTTCTATTATAGTGCCGGCGATGTGCGGTCCGCAAATTGCGGAATGCACATTGCCGGTGTCCGTGTTTTGCGGCTCCGCAAAACACTTACGGACGTGTGAATGGACCCTCATACTAACATTATTAAAGGTTACGTTTTATCTTTATGTATATTCTAATGGATTTTCTATGTTAGAAAGTATATTATAGTGCATTTATATTGTGTGGCAGTTGTGTGCGGTTCTGCTGCGATACTGCAGGTATATAGAGGGACAAGCGTTATTGGAACAAATAATTTCTACTGGTGTGATATACCAGTCATCCTCCCAAAAAACTGATTGAAGCGGGGTGTTATGTACCAATATACTTTCTTAATAGTGCATTTGGGTACTGTATAGTGCATTTGCGCACTGTATAGTGCATTTGCGCATGCGCGTATGCGAAAATTATATTGCCGATAATTTGCATTGAAAAAAATAATGAATGGAGATCGCAAATTCGAATAATACATCTGGTATGTCACTGTCCATGTTGTGGGACTATTTGTGCACTTCTAGTAATTATTTCTAGGCTGAAAATATGAGCTGAAGGTTTTTCAGGTTCGCCTGCCATTAAAATGAATGGGACCCGCCGCAAACTTGCGGTTCACAAACATTTGATCACGTTCGCGCGTTCGCGAACCGTCCCGGCAGATGTTCGTCCATCACTATCAAATAATGCTGAAGGTTCTGTCACCTACTTGCACCTGAGGAAGGTGTTTCACTTGTGCGTGTAGCTGGCACAAATCAACCACGTCCTCTCCCTGCAACAGGAGCTCCACCAACACCAGCAGATCCGCGACCAGTGCCACGTCCCTTATTTGACGCTCTCCTCATTCTTTGTGTTCACCCACCAAACTAACAGATGGTTTATGTCAGGCGACAATGTAACCGCCAATAGTAAACAATTAAGTTCACTGACAGTAAGGCTGTGCCGGTGTCATAAAGAGAAAACATTTCTTGAGGTCACACAACATTGTGACAGGCCAATTTTATACAATTACTTCACGGTCACAAAATTTTTTAATTTCTCAACCAACAATGTAACAGCAGTATTTAACGCTTGTATTGAACTGTCAGAAATGCAGCAAAGGCCGCAAATGTAGTATCTAGCACAAAAAGGGTGGTTTTTTTAAACTACAATATAACAGCAGCATTCAATGCTTGTATTGGACTGTCAGAAATGCAGCAAAGGCCGCAAATGTAGTATCTAGCACAAAAAGGGTGTTTTTTTAAAACCACAATATAACAGCAGTATTTGACGCTTGTATTGGACTGTCAGAAATGCAGCAAAGGCCACAAATGTAGTATCTAGCACAAAAAGGGTGTTTTTTTAAAACCACAATATAACAGCAGTATTTAACGCTAGTATTGGACTGTCAGAAATGCAGCAAAGGCCGCAAATGTAGTATATAGCACAAAATGGGTGTTTTTTTAGAAACCACAATATAACACCAGTATTTAACAGCTGTATTGGACTGTCAGAAATGCAGCAAAGGCCACAAATGTAGTATCTAGAACAAAAAGGGTGTTTTTTAAAACCACAATATAACAGCAGTATTTAACGCTTGTATTGGACTGTCAGAAATGAGGCAAAGGCCGCAAATGTAGTATCTAGCACAAAATGGGTGTTTTTTAAAAACCAGAATATAACAGCAGTATTTAACCGCTGTATTGGACTGTCAGAAATGCAGCAAAGGCCGCAAATCGTTAATTTCTAACGATAATTTGTTTTCCCTTAGTCCTAACAGCAGCACAGATGGGGTTAACTGCCCCCCGTGGACTGGTAGGACCGGCAGAATTTTTAATGAGCCCAAAGAAGAACCAATGAACAAACTCCAGCTCCCCCAGCCCACCGTGTCTATAACAAGAATGTACTTAGGGCGGGAAAATTTGTGTGCTGCTGTTAGGACTAAGGGAAAACAAATTATCGTTAGAAATTAACGATTCCCTTACGTCCTACCAGCAGCACAGATGGGGAGATAGCAAGAATATTCCCCTAGAGAGGGTCCTCATGCCTGGCAGAAGTAAGCCCTGTCTGCCCAAAGGCCGAAAACTCTGCCACCTTAGCATCTATTCTATAATGAGAGATGAAGGTTGATTCAGAGCTCCCGGAAGACGCCCTACAGATCAACTCTAAGGGGAAAAGGCTTCTCTCTGCAACAGAGGTTGCCACGGCCCTAGTAGAATGGGCCCTCACAAACTCCGGAGGATCTAAAGATTGGGGCATAAAAGCTTCCCTGATGGCTTCCCTGACCCAGCGACTAATAGTAGTTTTAGACGCTTTACGGCCTTTAGACTTACCGGCAAACAGGATGAAGAGGTTCTCATCTATCCTGAACTCTCTGGATCTATCCACATAGATCTGGAGGCATCTCGAGATGTCCAGTGGATGTCTAACTGGAACATCAGAGGAGGAGGCGGAGAATAATACAGGTAGAGAGATTACCTGGTTGATATTTTGAAAAGATGGAACCTTAGGTCTAAAATAAGGTAGAAATTTCAGAAGGACTCTGTCCTGTAAAAAAATGATATATGGATGTAAAGCAGAGAAAGCTTGCAGCTCGGAGATTCTCTTGGCTGAGGTTATAGCCAGGAGAAAAACCACTTTAAGAGTTAAGAATTTAAAATTTGCCTCCTCCAAAGGGGGGGAGATGCTAACCCCTTGAGAACCACTGACAGGTCCCATTGGGGAACGGGTTTCAGTATTGTAGGCTTCAATCTTTCAGCTCCCTTAAGGAAGCGTTTGATGTCCCGAGAGTATGGTCTGTTAAGACAGGCCGAGATGGCAAAGACTTGAACCTTCAGGGTAGATGGGGAGAGACCTTTATCTAGCCCATCCTGAAGGAACTGTAATATTGCAGGAAGGGGCGGATCTGCAGACGCCACCTGGTTGGAACTACACCATGACGTGAAGATCCTCATAATCCGGGAGTAGGCCTTCTTCGTAGACTCTGCTCTGGAATGTGACAGGGTTCTCAGGACCGACTCAGAGAGCCCTCCCACTCTGGGAAGGGACTGATCAACCTCCAGGCTGTCAGGTTGAATCTGTGCAGATCTGGGCAGAGATGAGTGTCCCACGACACCAGGGTCTGCTCTGGGGGGAGTCTCCAATATTGTCCCTGACTCATCTGAATGAGCTGGGTAAACCAGGATCTCCTGGGCCAAAATGGTATGATGGCTATTACCGAGGCCTGATCCTGACGGATTCATCAATACCCTCGGTATCATGGAAAAAGGAGCGAAGATGTAAGCCAGCCTGAACCTCCACGGTATCGTCAGAGCGTCTATCGCCAGGGGGTTGTCCTCCCTGTATAGGGAACAGAACCTCTGCACCTTGGTGTTGAACCTGGTTGCCATGAGATCCACCTCTGGCATGCCCCATCTGTGGACTAACTGCCTGAAGATCTCCGGATGCAGTGACCACTCCATGGTCGGTAAGCCACGACTTAGGGCGATCCGCATCTTTTCGGGTGGGAAAAAACACAAAGTTGATTCTTCCTCCTCAGAGGAAGATGACCCCACTGAGAGGGGCGAGCCCACAGTAGGGGCGGATAACTCCATCGGAGTCTGGGGGGGAACCGGTAGCCTCTCATTTAGTAGCCGCACAACCCCCTTGATGGAGTCGTCTACATATGTCTTCGCCCACTGGTACATGTCCTGCATAGTGGATTCCGTGGCAGTGCCGGAACGGCAACTGTCACACCTGGAGTAGGGGCAACTGTCGTCTAAGGGCGTGTTGCAGTCATAACAGGCCAGGTGTTTCCTCTTGGCCGCAGACTTCCGCTGCTGATCTGACTCTCTAGGAGAAGTCATCACTGTAACGAAAGAAAAGATTAAAACATTCCTAAAGCCCAATGACAGGGAGTTTATAACACAAAAATTAACCTAACGGTATGCCCACCAACACTTTGGAAAAATTAGTGGCTGAAGAAATCAATCAGAAAGACAGAGAACTCTCAGTCAAGCACAAAGGGACTCTGGAGCTAGCTTGTTAAAGCACCGCAACCAGAGACAGAATGATGGGACCAAGGAGCTTAAAAGGAAAAAGCTCCGCCCAGGGGAAGGATTTCCTGTAGCAATCCCTCCACCTGAAACGTCACTGCCACTGTTTATGACAATGCATACTGATACTGTAGTAATAAGAGGAATACCTCACCCCCCCCCCCCTGTGAAAAAAAGATCCGTCCGGTAACCTCTCTAGTTTTGTTTAGAAAAAACGCTGCCAGCCAGAACCGAGAGACCGGAAGTGACGTCGCTGCCGGCTGTGCGTCACTTACGGTCATGGCGGCGCCCATGCCACGCCGGCATCGGAGTGCCGGCGAAAGAGCGCTGCATAGCCATCCACAGGAGGGGGGCGCAACACCAAGTAAGGCACCACACTACCCCCAGGTACGCCAGCCAAAAGGTCCGAAGGGGGGAAAAAGTAAAAAGAGCGCAACCATAAGCGCTGCCTACAATGCCTTATTGTAGAAAAACAAAAAAAGGAGGCAAAATGGGGGATTTAATAAAACCCCAATATAATAATACGGCCTCCAGTTCCCCCAAAGAGAGGGGAGAGACACTCGCCAGTCCACCTGTCCAAAGGACAGAAAAAAACACGGTGGGCTGGGGGGTTAACCCCTCCCTTTAGGGGAGCTGGAGTTTGTTCATTGGTTCTTCTTTGGGCTCATTAAAAATTCCGCCGGTCCTACCAGTCCACGGGGGGCAGTTAACCCCATCTGTGCTGCTGGTAGGACGTAAGGGAATGTAATATCTAGCACAAAATGGGTGTTTTTTTAAAACCACACTATAACAGCAGTATTTAACAGTTGTATTGGACTGTCAAAAATGCAGCCGCAAAGGTACTTTATGGAAAAAATAATATGATTGTTTTCACCTACAATTAAACAGGTGGATTTAACGGAATTTCTTTCACTAGCACAAATTTACTTTTTAGCAAAAAATTATAATAATTTGTCCCCCCAGAATCTAACAGATGGATTTACTTTATAGAAAAAAAATTGAAAATGTCACCCCCTGGGTCCCTGAAATCACAGACGGATTACCTATATTATTTTCCCTTCCCCTGGCACATATGCAGTGCAGGTGCACTTAAAAAATGGGAATATGTTGCCCACTGAACTAAAAGAACAGGATTAAATTATTGTCCCTGACACATATGCAGTGCTGGTGCACTGAACTTGCACAAAATGAGTGCCGACGCCCACCTAACTAACAGACGGATAAAACTGGGCTCAGTGCAGGGTAAAAAAATGTTGCATTGCACCCACAAATTTTTTTTGCTGTAAATCGCAGAGTTAACAAGTTCTGATGAGCGGACACCTGGATGTTCGGGTTCGACAGGTTCGGCCGAACTTCACAAAAAAGTTCGATATTTTGGGACCCGAACTTGACCTCGAACCCCATTGAAGTCAATGGGGACCTGAACTTTTGAGCACTAAAATGGCTGTAAAAATTTAATGGAAAGGGCTAGAGGGCTGCAAATGGCATCAAAATGTGGTTAAGAGCATGGCAAGTGCTCTGCAAACAAATGTGGATAGGGAAATGACTTTAAATAACATAAAATATGTAAAAATAAAAAATAATAATCTTGATTCAGGAGGATGAGGTCCATACTGAGTAGGAGGTTGAGGAGGCGGTGGATGTGGCGGTGTAGGTGGAAGCGGCGATGGAGGAGAAGGAGGTAGCCTACACTGCTTTTTGGTTTTAAATTTATTTTTATTTTATTTAAATTAGGGTACACCCCAAAATATTGGGAAATATAACCTGTGATAACCCCCTCCAGTCGTGCTAAACACATGTTCAGACATTACACTGGCAGCAGGGCAGGCCAGCACCTCCAAGGCGTAAAGGGCAAGCTCAGGCCATGTGCCCAATTTGGAGACCCAGAAGTTGCAGGGGGAAGACCCATGAGTAAGTTTGTGTAGGCATGTGCAAACATACTGCCCCACCATGTCGCACGTCCCCGTGATGTTCACGATTCAATTGGATATCTGCTCTATCAACTTTCAATGTTGTTTTCTGCGCCTACCATGTTGATCACGGTTAGCAGCGAATCAGGGGTCCACGCCTGAGAGGGAGCGTGAGAAAAAGGGACCACATCCAAAGGAGATCAATGGATGAAATTTAATTGTGATTAAACGGAAATGTGGGACAAATTATTAAAGCAGAAAAATTGAAGGAAAGGAGGGGGTGCGCGGCAATTACCGACTCCCGACCCAGGGAGGTAGTGATGATAAATAACAATACAGGACTCTTAAGATGCCCTGTTATTGGAATGTTTAATAAAAAATTATAGGGATTATCACTGGGGTATTTTGGATTTGGAAACGTTAGACAGGAGAGGCCCTGCTGCTGCTTTGTTGACTCTAGATGCCTGATAGCATGTCCGTGTGACGTCCACGATCCATTTGGATATCTTCTCTATCAACTTTTGATGTTCTTTCCTGAGCCTACCATATTGATCACTGTTATCGGAGAATCAGGGTTCCACGCCGGAGAGGGAGCATGAGAAAGGGAGACCACATCCAAGGGAGGTCAATGGCTGCAATGTGATCAAGCTGAAATGTGGGACAAATTATTAAAGCAGAAAGATCGAATGAAAGGGCCAATTAAAGACAAATTTTACTAATTTAATTCCGTCACCTATGCAGAGCAGGGGTTTTTCATCTCCAGAAATGGGTTAATGTCACCCATCAAAGGAACAGATTATTTTAAAAAATTTCAGTCCCTGTCACCTATGCAGAGCAGGGGTTTATTCACGGCAAAAATGGTAAAATGTCACCCAAGAATGTAACAGAAAAATTATTGAAATTTGGCGTTGCACAGTGCACACCTGATTTTGTCCCCCACTTGGTTGTGCAGGGAAGGGGTGGCACGCCTGGAAAAGTAGTGGTGGCTGGGCGCGACGTACTGTGGGACAGCCACCGCCATAAGGTTTTTAAAACTCTCCGTCTCCACCAGACGGAATGACAGCATTTCAAAGGACAGTAATTTTGAAATGCTGGCATTCAGCGCCATAGATCGCGGGTGGGTAGGGGGGTACTTTCTCTTCCGCTCCAGTGTTTGGGAGATGGATAGCTGAACACTTCAGTGGGGCATTGTGGAGATGCTTGGTGACCCAGGTGGTGGTTTTGCTGGCAGATCCTCTGTTTGCGGAGTGTAGGTGGCACTATCACTCCAGAGGTAGATGAAGAGGCTGAGACTGCAGCAGAAGAGGAAGCAGGAGGAGCCAGCGACCTTTCTTGATTTTGAGGTGTCTACTCCACTGCATCTCGTGCTTTGCATTTAGATACCTGGTCATGCATGTTGTGCTCAGGTTGAGAATATTTATGCCTCGCTTCAGGCTCTGATTGCACAGCGTGCAAACCAATTGTGTCTTATCGTCAGCACATTGTCTGAAGAAGTGCCACGCCAGGGAACTCCTTGGAGCTGGCTTTGGTGTGCTTGGTCCCTTGCTGTGGTGATCAGTAGCAGGTGTACTGTCTAGGGGACGGCCGCTCCGCTTTTGCACCCTGCTCCCTCTTCTGCTGTGCTGGTGGCTCTGTGAACCACCGCCTCTTCCTCCGAACTACACAGGTCACTCGCATGACCTTGATTCCATGTGGGGTCGAGGACCTCATCGTCCTCCACATTATCTTCCACCCAGTCTTCACCCCTGCCCTCCTTGTCAGTATTCACACTTTAGAAAGCCCCACCAGTTGGCACCTGTGTTTCGTTTTCATCCGAGACTTGCTGCGGTGGTGGTCCTCCCATGTACTCATCTTGAAACATAAGTGGTTGGGCATCGGTGCACTCAATATCTTCCACTTTTGGGGCAGGGCTAGGTTGATGGCCCTGGGAAACCCTGATAGCAAAGTCATCAAAAAGTAGAAGAGACTGCTGCATGACTTGGGGCTCAGACTGCTTTGCTGATTTGCAAGGGGGTGAGGTGAAAGACTGATGTATATCGGCTGCAGGTGCCAACTCTGATCTTTCAGCAGGAGACTGGGTGGGAGACAATGTGAAGGAACTGGAGGCACTGTCAGCAACCCAATCTACTATCGCCTGTACTTGTTCTGGCCTCACCATTTGTAGAGCCCCATTAGGCCCAACCAAATACCGCTGAAGGTTCTGTGTCCTACTTGCAACTAAGGAAGGTGTTTCACTTGTGCGTGTAGCTGGCACAGATCGACCATGTCCTCTTCCTGCAACAGAAGCTCCACCAGCAGCACTACGACCAGGGCCACGTCCCTTATTTGACACTCTCCTCATATTTCTCAAATTTAGGATCTTGCCCAAAATGTTTTTTTTTTGTTTGTTTTTTGGCAATCTACAACATCTGTATTAGTTAGTGTGCAATTTTTATTATTATTTTTTTTTTATTATTTTTTTATTTAAAAATATTTATTGAGTTGAATATCAATACACAATATGGAGGATCAAGTTCCTCCTGAAAGTATCTTGTGATAAACATATTAACATAAAGGTTCAAGTAATCTTGGATCTCTGTTGCGGTTCTTAGTGTAGCTTAGTCTAGGAGAGACCACCGTAGTGATCGTGAGCAACTACCTGAGCATGGGTTAGAAGATTGTGAAAGATTATCTCTAGAGAGTTAGGCTAATGGAGGAAAAACTGGAGAAGAATGATCTGGTGTAGGATAATCTAGAGGTGAATGATCTAGAGTGTGATGATCTGGAGCAGGAACGGCGCAAGGCCAAAAAATGGTTAAGTAAATAGATATGTAGGGGCATAAAATGTCCAGGTTCTAAGAGACTGAATGTTCTCTGAAGACCTTCCATTTAAGCCAGGTATTATTAAACTTATGGATAGAGCGCATTTCCCAAACAGATATCTCTTCAAGTCTGTAAAGCTGGTCGACTTTAAGAGACCATTGCTCCATTGATGGGAGCTCCTCAGAGAGCCAATACCTAGGTAGCAAACATTTGGCAGCCATAATCATATGTTTAAACAGCTGAAGCTCTGGGCTGTGAGAGGAAGTGTAAAGGTTTAGAAGGGCGGACTCAGGGGAAGGTCTATTTGAGGTCTGGCATATTTGATTGCATATTTGGAAGATCTGCTCCCACCATTTTTTGATACTTGGGCACGTCCACCAGATATGGAGGAAGGTGCCTCTGTCTTTCATGCACCTCCAACAAATGTCAGAGGCAGACGTCAAGAACATACATGTCTTCTCTGGAGTTTTATACCATCTTGTGATGATCTTGCACCCATTTTCTTGAATTCTCACACATCTTGATGATTTGTGGAGGGAGGATAGAATATACTCAATTTCAGAACTGGTAAAAGTGGTGTCAAGATCTTTTTCCCAGAGTTTGATAAAAGCTGGGGTAGCTTTGGTGGGGGGGTTTCTGAGTTTTTTTGTAAATTTGTGAAATAAGCTTTAGAGGATTCTGAGAGCAGCTGATTAAGCTCTCAAACCAGACCTGAGGTCTGTATAGATCATTGAGACTTACATTTTGGGAGAGGTATGCTTTTAAGAAGTGTAAGGAGTTAGTGTAAGGATGATGAATCCGTGTTTTTTGTCCTAGGTAGTCCAGTGTAGGAGTTTGTGAATCTAAAAGAAGTTCCTGGATCCTTATGGAAGAATGTCTAGTTTTAAGGGGGAGGCTATCATATAAAGCTTTTTTAGGACATTTAGGACATCTCTAATTTGTAGAAGTGGGGAAGGGAGGGGGATTGAGTACTGTGATTTTTGAAACCAGTCCCAAGTGGAGAGAGTAGATTTGGAAAGTTGGAAAGGGAACTATAAATCTCTAGATGGTGATAAATTCTGGGAAGGGCCCTGTCTGGATTACTTATTATGACAATTAAGTCGTCTGCGAAAGCAGCGGTTTTGTGGTCCTGATCTCCCAAACATAGTTCTTTGTCCAGTCTAATTGTTTGGAGGAGCGGTTGAATCGTTAAGACGAACAAGAGAGGGGAAAGATGGCACCCCTGTCTAGTTCTGTTTTTTATTAGGAAAGGGTCTGAGATTTGGTTATTTACCATGATGGAAGCTGAGGCATTGGTATACATTGCGTCAATTGCAGACAGAAAGGCAGTTGGGAAGTTTTGGTTAGTTAATTCCTGTTTCATGAAGGACCATTTCACTCTGTCAAAGGCCTTCTCAGCATCGGTGCTGAGAAGGATTAGAGGGATGTTTTTGCGCTTTGCGTAATAAAGGATGTTTAGGACTCTGGTTGTATTATCTTTCCCTTCTCTACCTTTTATAAAACCTACTTGGTCCTTATGTATCAAGAGGGGTAGAAGCTTGGCTAGTCTATTGGCCATTAATTTGGCCAGAAGTTTGAGGTCCACATTTAGAAGTGAGATAGGCCTGTAATTTTGGCATAAGGTGTGGTCTTTATCCTCCTTTGGGATGAGAGTGATATGGGCTTTGGTTATGTCTCTAGAGAGAGAGTGACCTTCCAACGCGGAGTTAAAAACTTTGATCAAATGGGGGCTTAGAGTGTCTAAAAATGTGGAATAGTAGGGGATTGGGAGACCATCGGGTCCTAGGCATTTCCCTTTAGGGGATTGTTGTATAGCTTCTGAAAGTTCTTTAGGGGTGAAGGGGGTAGCTAAATTTTGTTTATCGATTTCTGATAGGTTAGGGAGATTTAGTGTGTTGAGATAATCTGAGAGGGAGACTGTGGGTTTTTCCATAATGGGTTTTGGATTTTATGAGTCTATATTATAAAGGGATTCATAGAAGCTTCTGAAGTGTTTGGCTATTTGTTGAGGGTCGCAAGTATTATATCCTGAAGGGTCTTTAAGTTGGTGGACGTAATTGTTAAGACTTCTCTTTTTTAATCTTTGCATAACAAATTTGGAGGCTTTATTACCATGCGCAAATAATTTATGTTGGGAGTGGAGGTAAAACTTCGCGGATAGAGAGTTAAGAAGGTTTTGAGAGTGGTTCTATATGCAGTAAGTTTGGTTAGGTGGAGCTGTAATAGTGATTGTTTATGTAATTTTTCAAGTTGCTTAAAGAGGACCTTTCAGTAGTTTAAAAACTAAAAACTATCTATATCAGTGGGCAGAGCGGCAACCAGGGGTCCCCCTTCACTTACTAGTATGTCTGGGCGCCGCTCCGTTCGCCCGGTATAGGCTCCGGTGTGTGCAGCTCCCTCTTTTGTACGGGGCAGAGTTTTTGTATTAGGGTTGTCCCTTGCTGCAGCGCTGGCCAATCGTGGCGCACAGCTCATAGCCTGGGAGTCCCAGGCTATGGGCTGTGCGTTATGATTGGCCAGTGCTGCAGCAAGGGACAACCCGAATACAAAAACTCCCCCCCGTACAACAGAGGAAGTTGCACACACCGGAGTCTATACCGGGCGAACCGAACGGAGCGGCGCCCAGACATACTAGTAAGTGAAGGGGGACCCTTGGGCGCCGCTCTGCCCACTGATATAGTTAGTTTTTAGTTTTTAAACTACTGAAAGGTCCTCTTTAATGTTATTATGCAGATCCTCAATTTGTTTGGTTTTCATTCTTTTAAGGTGGGAGCCAATACTAATCAGATGCCCCCTTATGAAAGCTTTGTGAGCATCCCACAAAGTTTGGGGGGAAGTTTCAGGGGTATCATTTAGAGCGAAATAATCTGATAGTAATTGTTGCAAATGGGATTTGGTATCTGGGAGGCCTAGAAGTTGTTCGTTCAGTCGCCAGGTCTTATGTGTGTGTTTTGGCTTTCGGCTATTTAGCGATAGGTATATTGGGGAGTGATCCAATAGGAGGATTGTTCCAACGTCCACCCCACAGCAAAGGTGGAGGTGGTCTTTTGATACAAACAAGTAGTCCAAACGAACCGTGGACTGGGGAGAAAAAGGTGTAGTCAATGGTATCAGGGTGCAGGGTTCGCCAAGCATCAATCAGATGTGCTCTCCCAAGTTTTGAGACAAGGGAGCTTAGCGCTCTCTGGGAGTGGCAGGATTTGTGTGAAGATGAATCTATTAGAGGGTTAATGACCAGATTAAGGTCTCCTCCAAAAATTGTAATGCCTTCCTTGAGTCCGCCTCATCTATAACCTGTTATAGCCATTGAACTTGTTTGCTGTTAGGAGCATAAACATTAATGAGAGTATATGTGTGTTGTCCTATTTGTCCCTTTACCATAAGGAATCTCCCTTCCGGGTCGCTTTTTTGTTCTAGTAATTGGAAGGGGAATCCTCTTTGAAAACCTATGCTGACTCCTTTCGAATTAGATGAAGGGGATCCATAGTGGAATCATTGGGAGTAATAGGAGTTGTCAAGATTTGGGAAATGGTTAATTTTCAGATGTGTTTCTTGTAGAAACAATACATTAGCTCTGTCTTTCTTCAGAACCCTACAAATTTGGCTCCTTTTAGAGGGAGAGTTGAAGCCCTTTACATTGTAAGAGGCTATCTTCACGTCAGTCATTGGGTATATTTAGAGAGGAAAGACAAGCTAAGGCAGCTATACATGAGGCATATATGTGTGAAGGTGAAAATGTGGTACTCATCATTTTGTAGTGAGAAGGGAGTTCAAGATCTTCCTTTGGTGCGATCGGCCTGCTCCAGATAGTGCAAGTGTGTCCTAGGATGGCAAAAATGACAGAAATGGTAAACAGAAACAGAAACTTAAAATAGAACATTAACTTAGGGTAGTCTTGGGGTGGGACTACCAATAGGGTTATTGAGGGGATAGGGTGGTCCAATAACCTTAGGCCAGCCCATCTCTAACCCCAATTCAGAACAGTTAGTGGTCTGGAGTGTCACACCAGCTCAAATAGGCTGGTCCGAGACCCAGACCCCCTGGCATTTAGGTCAATTGTGTAGACCCCTGACATTCTGAAGTCTCCATCCTCAGGTCAAAAGTGAGAGGGTTCCAGGGTACAGAAGAGTTTAGGGGGAGGGGGAAAGAGGAGGCGGGGGGAAGGAAAAATTTGGAGACGTTGAGATTAGTAAGTGAAATTATAGGGATTTTGCATCAAGGAGGTGAATGTCCCAATAGTGTGGATATGGTAGAGTGTATCTACAGGAACTTTTCATCTGTGTGTCAGGGGACTTGATAGGAGAAGTCCTATGGTTTAGGAAGGAGCATGGAAAGTTCACTTCAAAAGGTGTCTGAGGCAAGACGTCTCGGGGCTAAAGGAGTGTTCTTCTTTTGTCGCTGGGACTTTGGGGTTTGGAAAAACTCAAAGGGGGCAATTTTCGGGATATCCGGAAGGGAATCCAGATCTTGGATGAGATCCCAGCTTTCGATTTCCAATAGTGAGATCTCCAAATGGTCATAGACTTGATCTAGCACAAACAAAAAGTGGAAGAGCAGCACAACCGGACCTTTAGACCAAAACCGGAATGCAACAGCTGCGATGGGACCGCAGATCCACAGCAGTCCAGGAACAGCAATGAAAGATGGTAGTCACAGCAGCATATCCAGTGCGTCATTTATTGGAAGCCTTGAGTGCACACACAAACAAAGTACGACGTTTCGGCTACACAGTAGCCTTTGTCAAGATATGACGCACTGGATATGCTGCTGTGACTACCATCTTTCAGACTTGATCTAGGTCAGAGTGAGATCTGATGGTGAAATGGTGACCATTGTGGAAGAAAGAGAGCCCAAATGGAAAAGTCCAGCGATAAGGTACGTTGTGAGACCTGAGCCACTCTGTTAGGGGTTTGAGCACCTTGCGTTTTATCAGGGTCGCGGGAGCCAGATCTTGGTATATGAAGATCTTGTTGTTAGCAAAAACCACCTCCGAGGTCTCTTGGGCTTTAGCTAGCACTGCTTCTTTCTCCTGGAAGTTAAGAAATCTTCAGATGATGTCCCTGGGTGGTTCTGCCGGTTTTAGCCAAGGACGGAGAGTGCGGTGGGCTCTTTCTAAGATGACAGGCAAGGGATGGTCCGGGACTAGTAAGTCCCCGCAGATATTTTTTATTACCTCAGGTATTTTGGAGGTTGGGATTGTCTCCGGGATTCCCCGGTACCGCAAGTTGTTTCTCCGGCCGCGGTTTTCCTGGTCTTCCAGGGCGATGTGGATCTCATTTAGGTATGCTTGACATTTATGCAGGTTGGAGGAGGTAGCATGCTGGAAATCAACTATGGCCGATTGAGTCGACTCCAGAGCTTCTACTCTGGACCCTACATGCCTGATGTCTTGTCGGAGGGAGGAGAGTTCGTTAAGAACCGGTTCCATCGCTTTTGTTAGGGCCATCTTGAGGAACTTTCTGGAGATCGGCAAGCTTTGTTTGCAACCAGCATCTTCTGCTTCGCTGTTTCTCTCCCGTGTATCCGTTCCTTCTTCTCCGGCATCGCTTAGGGCCGCGGGCGCCATCTTTGATTCTTTGGCCATGCCTGCAGCGGCGGCTTTTTTGATAAATTTATCCATCTCCCCACTACTTTGGAGTGATCTATGCTGGTGGGAGGAATCACCGGGTTTGGCATTCCCGATTTTGACCATTTTTGGCCAGGTAAGCTAGCGTTAGCTGAGGTTATGATGAGCTTGTGGATCGGAGCTCAGAGACACACGGCCATTCAGCGCTAGCTCCGCCCCCCAAAATGTGTGTTTTTTTAATAGCAGAATAGAACAATAGTATCTAAAGGGTGTATCTCACAGTGACAGATGCAGCAAAGGCTGCAAAATTAAGATTTTTGCCATAAATGGGTGTTTTTTTAATAGCAGAATAGAACAACAGTATCTAAAGGCGTGTATCTCACAATGGCAGATACAGCAAAGGCTGCAAAATTACATTTTGTTGCCCTAAATGGGTGTTTCTTTAATACCAAAATAGCATAGCAGTATCTAAAGCGTGTATCTCACACATACAGAGGCATTCAAGGCCGCAAATTAAGTATTTTGCCCAAAATGGGTGATTTTTTTTAAATAACAGAATATGACAGCTGTATATAACGCTTGAATTTCACACATACAGATGCAGACAAGGCCACAAATTACGTATTTTGCCCAAAATAGGTGTTTTATTATTACCAGAATAGCACAGCATTATGTAAAGCGTGTGTCTCACATGTACAGAGGCAGACAAGGCCACAAATTAAGTATTTTGCCCAAAAAGGGTGTTTTTTGAATAACAGAATATGACAGCAGTATATAACGCTTGAATTTCACATGTACAGATGCAGCAAGGGCTGTAAAATTGAGTATTTTGACCAAAAAGGGTGTTTTTTTAAAACCCAGAAAGTTATAGCTATATTTCTAGCTTAAATTGCACACTGTCTAATGTGGCAGAGGCCCAAGATGGATGGTATTGCCAAAAATGGGTGTTATTTAAAAAACAGAAAATTATAGAAGTATTTCAAGCTTGTTTTTAACAATCACAGATGCAGTAAAGGCTGCAATATTAAGTACTTTGCCCCAAAAAGAGTGTTTTTTTAATAACAGAATATGACAGCTGTATATAACGCTTGCATTTCACACATACAGATGCAGACAAGGCCGCAAATTCAGTATTTTGCCCAAAATGGGTGTTTTTTAATACCAGAATAGCACAGCATTATCTAATGTGTGTATCTCACACGTACAGATGCAGACAAGACTGCAAATTAAGTATTTTGCCCAAAAAGGGTGTTTTTTTAATAACAGAATATGACAGCAGAATATAACGCTTGAATTTCACACGTACAGATGCAGCAATAGCTGACAAATTGAGTATTTTGCTCAAAAAGGGTGTTTTTTAAGACCCTGAAAATTATAGCTGTATTTCTAGCTAAAATTGCACACTGACTAATGCGGCAGAGGCCCAAGATGGAGGGTATTGCCAAAATGGGTGTTATTTAAAACCCAGAAAATTATAGTATTTAAAGCTTGTTTTTAACAATCACATATGCAGCAAAGGCTGCAATATTAAGTACTTTGCCCCAAAACTATCCCATAGTTTCTAAAATGGGTAAATTTTTTGGAGTTTCTACTCTAGGGGTGCATCAGGGGGGCTTCAAATGGGACATGGTGTAAAAAAAAAACAGTCCAGCAAAATCTGCCTTCCAAAAACCGTATGGCATTCCTTTCCTTCTGCGCCCTGCCGTGTGCCCGTACAGCAGTTTACGACCACATATGGGGTGTTTCTGTAAACTACAGAATCAGGGCCATAAATATTGAGTTTTGTTTGGCTGTTAACCCTTGCTTTGTAACTGGAAAAAATGTATTAAAATGGAAAATTTGCCCAAAAATTTAAATTCTGAAATTTCATCTCCATTTGCCAATAACTCTTGTGGAACACCTAAAGGGTTAACGACGTTTGTAAAATCAGTTTTGAATACCTTGAGGGGTGCAGTTTCTTAGATGGGGTCACTTTTATGGAATTTCTACTCTAGGGGTGCATCAGGGGGACTTTAAATGGGACATGGTGTAAATAAAACCAGTCCAGCAAATTCTGCCTTCCAAAAACCGTATGGCATTCCTTTTGTGCCCTGCCGTGTGCCCGTACAGCAGTTTACGACCACATATGGAGTGCTTCTGTAAACTACAGAATCAGGGTCATAAATATTGAGTTTTGTTTGGCTGTTAACCCTTGCTTTGTAACTGGAAAAAAAATTAAAATATTTAAAATCTGCCAAAAAAGTGAAATTTTGAAATTGTATCTCTATTTTCCATTAATTCTTGTGGAACACCTAAAGGGTTAACAAAGTTTGTAAAATCAGTTTTGAATACCTTGAGGGGTGTAGTTTCTTACATGGGATCACTTTTATGGAGTTTCTACTCTAGGGGTGCATCAGGGGCACTTCAAATGGGACATGGTGTAAAAAAAACAGTCCAGCAAAATCTGTCTTCCAAAAACCGTATGGCATTCCTTTCCTTCTGTGCCCTGCTGTGTGCCCGTACAGCAGTTTACGACCACATATGGGGTGTTTCTGTAAACTACAGAATCAGGGCCATAAATATTGAGTTTTGTTTGGCTGTTAACCCTTGCTTTGTAACTGGAAAAAATGTATTAAAATGGAAAATTTGCCCAAAAATTAAAATTCTGAAATTTCATCTCCATTTGCCAATAACTCTTGTGGAACACCTAAAGGGTTAACGACGTTTGTAAAATCAGTTTTGAATACCTTGAGGGGTGCAGTTTCTTAGATGGGGTCACTTTTATGGAATTTCTACTCTAGGGGTGCATCAGGGGGACTTTAAATGGGACATGGTGTAAATAAAACCAGTCCAGCAAATTCTGCCTTCCAAAAACCGTATGGCATTCCTTTTGTGCCCTGCCGTGTGCCCGTACAGCAGTTTACGACCACATATGGAGTGCTTCTGTAAACTACAGAATCAGGGTCATAAATATTGAGTTTTGTTTGGCTGTTAACCCTTGCTTTGTAACTGGAAAAAAAATTAAAATATTTAAAATCTGCCAAAAAAGTGAAATTTTGAAATTGTATCTCTATTTTCCATTAATTCTTGTGGAACACCTAAAGGGTTAACAAAGTTTGTAAAATCAGTTTTGAATACCTTGAGGGGTGTAGTTTCTTACATGGGATCACTTTTATGGAGTTTCTACTCTAGGGGTGCATCAGGGGCACTTCAAATGGGACATGGTGTAAAAAAAACAGTCCAGCAAAATCTGTCTTCCAAAAACCGTATGGCATTCCTTTCCTTCTGTGCCCTGCTGTGTGCCCGTACAGCAGTTTACGACCACATATGGGGTGTTTCTGTAAACTACAGAATCAGGGCCATAAATGTTGAGTTTTATTTGGCGGCTAACCCTTGCTTTGTAACTGGAAAAAAAAAATTTAAATGGAAAATCTGCCAAAAAAGTGAAATTTTGAAATTGTATCTCTATTTTTCATTATTTCTTGTGGAACACCTAAAGGGTTAACGACATTTATAAAATCAGTTTTGTATACCTTGAGGGGTGTAGTTTCTAGAATGGGGTCATTTTTGGGTGGTTTCTATTATGTAAGCCTCACAAAGTGACTTCAGACCTGAACTGGTCCTTGAAAAGTTGGTTTTTGAAAATTTCTGAGAAATTTCAAGATTTACTTCTAAACTTCTAAGCCTTGTAACGTCCCCCAAAAATCAAATGTCATTCCCAAAATGATCCTAACATGAAGTAGACATATGGGGAATGTAAAGTAATAACTATTTTTGTAGGTATTACTATATAATGGGTTGCATCAAAAGGGGCATTGATGCCCGTGATGAGAACATATTCCTACTACTTTACAAATCATTAGTCAGACCACACATGGAGTACTGTGTACAGTTCTGGGCTTCAGTGAACAAGGCAGACATAGCAGAGCTGGAGAGGGTCCAGAGGAGGGCAACTAAAGTAATAACTGGAATGGGGCAACTACAGTACCCTGAAAGATTATCAAAATTAGGGTTATTCATGTTAGAAAAAAGACGACTGAGGGGAGATCTAATTACTATGTATAAATATATCAGGGGTCAGTACAGAGATCTATCCCATCATCTATTTATCCCCAGGACTGTGACTGTGACGAGGGGACATCCTCTGCGTTTGGAGGAAAGAAGGTTTGTACACAAACATAGAAAAGGATTCTTTACGGTAAGAGCAGTGAGACTATGGAACTCTCTGCCTGAGGAGGTGGTGATGGTGAGTACAATAAAGGAATTCAAGAGGGGCCTGGATGTATTTCTGGAGTGTAATAATATTACAGGATATAGCTACTAGAGAGGGGTCGTTGATCCAGGGAGTTATTCTGATTGCCTGATTGGAGTCGGGAAGGAATTTTTTATTCCCCTAAAGTGAGGAAAATTGGCTTCTACCTCACAGGGTTTTTTTTTGCCTTCCTCTAGATCAACTTGCAGGATAACAGGCCGAACTGGATGGACAAATGTCTTTTTTCTTTATGTATTATGTTACTATGTTACTATGTAGTATAGAAGTAGAGAAATTGAAACTTGGAAATTTGCCAATTTTTCAAAATTTTTGGCAAATTTGGTATTTTGCTTAAATAAAAATGATTTTTTTTTTTACTCCATGTTACCAGTGTCATGAAGTACAATATGTGACGACAAAACATTCTCAGAATGGCCTGGATAAGTCAAAGCGTTTTAAAGTTATCACCACTTAAAGTGACACTGGTCAGATTTGCAAGAAATGACCTGGTCCTTAAGGTGAAATAAGGCTGTGTCCTTAAGGACTTAAGTACTTTGCACCAAAATGGTTATTTTTAATAACAGAATATGACAGCTGTATATAACGCTTGAATTTCACACGTACGGATGCAGCAAGGGCAGTAAAATTTTGTATTTTACCCAAAAAGGGTGTTTTTTAAAACCCAGAAAAATATAGCTGTATTTCTAGCTTAAATTGCACACTGACTAATGCGGCAGAGGCCCCAGATGGAGGGTATTGCCAAAAATTAGTGTTTTTTAAAACCCAGAAAATTATTGAAGTATTTCAAGCTTGTTTTTAACAATCACAGATGCAACAAAGGCTGCAATATTAAGTAATTTGCCCAAAATGGGTGTTTTTTTAATAACAGAATATGACAGTAGAGATGGCCTTGCGGTTCGCCCGGCGGTCGGTTCGCGGCGAACTTTGCTCGTTCGCGGTTTGCCGAACCTGCGAACATATGGCAATATTCGCGCCCACATATTATTTTACATTGTGAAGAACTTTGACCCATGACACATCCATCAGGTGGTACAGGACAGCCAATTGAGACATTTCAGCACATGGACATACCCCCTACCTTATAAATAGACCTGATCTGTCAGCCATTTTCAGTGTCGGACTGGGGTACCTAGGACCCACCACTAAAATTTATTTTGGGGGTCCACCGTATGGATATATTCGAAAATAATAAATAATTTAACAAGAATTTTTTTTATGAACTTAGGCTGGTTGAGGTGCTGTACATTGAATATATGTATGTAGTGAAGTAAATTGAATGTGTTATGTGCCACTTGTGCAGGGGGTGGGAGACTAGGGGCCCACCTTGCTCAGGGGCCCACCGGGGGATTCCCCTGTACCCCTGTGGCCCAGTCCGAGCCTGGCCGTTTTACATTCTGTCTTTTGTCAGTGTAGGGAGAGGTTGCTGTGTGAAGCAGGGACAGACTGTAAGTGACACAAATCGCTAGCTAATAGGTCCACAAGTCCTTTTAAGGACTGATTTAGGTGTACTATTGATAGTTGTGCCGTACATAGGGGTGTAATACACTTGTAATATACTTTCTAACATGGAAAGCATATTATAGTGGATTTGTATTGTGCAGCAATGTGACTGGTGAGCCGTTCTGCAGCGATACTGCAGCTACAAAGAGTGACAAACTCAATTAGAAAAAATTATACCAGTGGCCCCCCTAAAACAACAGATTGAAGCGGGGTGTTAAATACACTATAATGAAAGTATATTTGTATATAACACCCCGCTTTAATCTGTGTTTTTGGGGGGCCACTGGTATATCACACCAGTTATAATACTTATTTTCCAGTACCGTTTGTCACTGTGTGTAGCAGAGGGAACGCAGCAAAACAGGCAAAAATTCTGCAGTACCTAAATACACTATAATGAAAGCATATTTGTATATAGGTACTGCAGAATTTTTTTTTTCTGTTTTCCTGCATTCCCTCAGCTACACACAGTAACAAACGGTACTGGAAAAAAAGTATTAAAACTGGTGTGATATACCAGTGGCCCCCCAAAATGACAGATTGAAGCGGGGTGTTATTTACCCATATACTTTCATAATAGAGTCTTTGGGTACTGCAGAATTTTTGCCTGTTTTGCTGCGTTCCCTCTGCTACACACAGTGACAAACGGTACTGGAAAATAAGTATTATAACTTGTGTGATATACCAGTGGCCCCCCAATACCACAGATTGAAGCGGGGTGTTATATACCAATATACTTTCATAATAGTGTATTTGGGTACTGCATAATTTCTGCCTGTTTTGCTGCGTTCACTCTCCTACACACAGTGACAAACGGTACTGGAAAAAAAGGATTATAACTGGTGTAATATACCAGTGGCCCCCCAAAACAACAGATTAAAGCGGGTGTTATATGCCAATATACTTTCATAATAGTGTATTTGGGTACTGCAGAATTTTTGCCTGTTTTGCTGCGTTCACTTTGCTACACACAGTGACAAACGGTACTGGAAAAAGAGTATTATAACTGGTGTGATATACCAGTGGCCCCCCAAAACCACAGATTGAAGTGGGGTGTTATATACCAATATACTTTCATAATAGTGTATTTGAGTACTGCAGAATTTTTGCCTGTTTTGCACCGTTCCCTCTGCTACACACAGTGACAAACGGTACTGGAAAAAAATAATTATAACTGGTGTGATATACCAGTCGCCTCCCAAAACGACAGATTGAAGCGGGGTGTTATATACCTTCTTCCACATACACTGAGCTTCTCTAGAGACTTTTGTCACAGGGTCATTTAAAAAATGACAGGCAGAGGAAGAGGCAGGCCTTTCCGCAGGGGTGATAAGGGTAGGGCAGGAGCACCAGGCCGGAGCCAATGTGGGAAGTTGCAGAAGGTGCGTTTGATTACATCAAAGCACGCACCAGACTTGGTTGAGTGGCTCACTCAGCCTTTCGCTTCTGCTCCCTTCTCATCCTCTCTATCTGCACCATATTCACTCTATGCTGTGTGCACCCCCAAAGACACCACCACTACCATATACCCTCCGCCTGAGTCACAGGAATTATTTTCCGATCCATTACAAGACATTTCCGATGCGCAACCATTCTTGAGATCGGATCAGGAAGAGGAGGTAGCAACGGCCACCACTCAGCAGTTTGACGACAGTACCCAGATCAGCCCAAGGAGGTTGGTCCCCGCTGTTGCTGCCTACTCTGAGATCTCTAACGTTAGTGGTGGGGAAGGTGACGTCGATGATGATGTGTCTATGGACGTCACGTGGGTGCCCACAAGAGATGAAGAGGAGGGGAGTTCAGAGGGAGAGATGGACCAGCAGATAAGGAGGAGAAGCAGGCAGAACTTACATTGCATAGGAAGAAAAAAAAAAATGCTAATGTATCAGGAGCGAGCCATGTACCATGTACGGTCACATCTGGCGCTCCCAGGACTCATGCACATGGATCCGCAGTGTGGGCTTATTTTAACATGTCCGCTGCTGACAATAGTATTGCCATCTGCAGCCTTTGCAGTCAATGCATAAGTCGCGGTAAGCCCAACACTTACCTAGGGAAGGCCGCCTTAACAAGGCACCTGGCCTCCCATCAACGAGCCCAGTGGGAGCAACTCAGTTAGAACCCACAAAGCCACACTCCAGGCACTCACCGTCCAGCCTCTTCTCCTTCTCCTCTCTCCTCCCAATTATCTTCGACTGCACCTTCCATCATGCCGTCCTCACATTTATCTGGCAAAAGGCAGGCTTCCGTGTCCCAAATGTTCGAGCGTAAAAAAATGATGACGCCGGATAACCCTCTTGCCCAATGGTTGACCGCTGGCTTGTCGGAACTGATAGTCCGCTAACTACTGCCATATAAACTGGTGGAATCGGAGGCCTTTAGAAAATTTGTGGCAATTGGGACACCGCAATGGAAGGTCCCAGGAAGGAAATATTTCTCCCAGAAGGGCATCCCAGAGCTATATGGCCACGTTCAGCGGCAAGTGAATGTATCTCTGGCACACAGTCTCGGTGCCAAGATACATCTGACCACAGACACGTGGTCTAGCAAACACGGGCAGGGATGGTACATAACTTTTACTGCCCACTGAGTGAACCTTCTGATGGCCATCAAGCATGTAACCCGTGGCACCCGTGTAGATTTGGCTTTACCGCCACGGATTGCATGCAGGCCTGTCTCTTCTTCTCCTCCTCCTGCTCCATCCTCCCACTCCTCCTCTGCTGACTCCTCCTTTTCCGCTGCTACCGTCTCTTCTGCTGCGCCGCCGAAGATCCCCAGAACCTATTCGACATGCCAGGTGAGACGTTGTCATGCTGTGCTGCGTCTGTTGTGCCTGGAAGCCAAGAGCCACATCAGTCCTGCAATCCTTTCTGCTTTGAGTTCACAGGCAGATCAGTGGCTAACCCAGCTCAATTTGACAGTTGGTAAAGTGGTGTGCGACAACGGTGCCAATCTGCTGAGCGCGCTGAAACAGGGCAAAATGACACACGTCCTGAACTTAGTCGTGCAGCGATTTTTGCCAAATAAGCTGGGGTCCAAGACGTCTTGCAGCAGGCCAGGAAAATCTCTTACACGGCCATGGCTCGCCTTGCTGACATTCAGCGGCGACACAACCTGCCTGTCAGACGTCTTATTTGTGACTGCCCGACGCGATGGAACTCAACCTTGTATATGCTTGATAGGCTGCTCCAGCAGAAATGTGCAGTTAACGACTACCTGTACGAACTCTGTGGCAGGACAGGTTCTAGGGAGCTTGTTTTTTTTTCACCATGCCAGTTGCTGCTCATGCGCGACGCATGCAGGCTTCTGCGGCCATTTGATGAGATCACCAAACTGGTCAGTCGCAGCCAGGGCGCCATCAGTGACATCGTACCTTACGCCTTCTTTCTGGAGCGTGCATTGCGTCGTGTCATTGATCAAGTCGTCGAGGAGCAGGAGCAGGAAGATGAGGAAGTCCCAATGCTGGATGAATTCCCACGGGGGGCTACTCTATCTGAGACAAGTCAACAACAGGAGTCTGAAGAGGAGTCAGAGGAGGATGGTGCCGGGGCGGATGAGGAGGAGCAAGAAGAGCATGCTTTAAACCTTTCTGGGATCCCTGGTGTTGTCCGTGGATGGGGGGAGGAGAACGAGGATGACATTATCCTGGATGATGAGCAGGAGCCAAGCCACTACACCGCTTCCAGTTTAGTGCAAATGGGGGCCTTAATGCTCCAGTGTTTTAAGAGGGACCCCCGTATAAAAAGCATATTGGGCAAGGACCAGTACTGGGTGGCAACGTACTTAGACCCCCGGTACAAACAAAAAATGGCGGAAATGTTACCACCATCACAGAGGGCTGTTAGAATGCAGCACTTCCAGGCCTTGTTTCAAGAAATGCTGCATTCTGCTTTTGCGGACGCTGGCAGAGGAATTTCCATTCACAGAGAAACAGTTGCGGGTACCAATCCAACAGCGCCTGCAAGAAGAGGGCGGTTTGAAGATGTGTTGGTCACTTCTGATATGAGATCATTCTTTCAGCTGACCCATCGACAGCTGTCCTCCGGATCCAGCATCAGGGAACGCCTTGACCGACAAGGTGTCCGACTACATCGGGGTAACGGCCGATGTGGACACTCTGAGAAGTGATGAACCCCTGGACTACTGGGTGGGCAGGCTTGACCTCTGGCCAGAGCTGGCACAATTTGCCATGGAACTGTTGGCTTGCCCCTCATCCAGTGTCCTGTCCGAAAGGACATTCAGCGCAGCAGGGGGGATCGTGATCGGTAAGCGCACTCGCCTAGCTCACAACAGTGTTGACTACCTCAAATTTCTAAAAATTAATGAGGCATGAATCTCGGAGAAATTCAACACATGTGACCAGTAGACCATGTTTAATTCAAATTCTTCATGACAGCCCACAAATATCAGCCACCACCCATAGCAATTCATGGTCCCTGTCTTAGGTAAATACAGCGGCATAAAAGGCCTTATATGTCCTTTGAATGCCTCATTTTTGGGGCCTGTACTGGCCGACACTTACTACTTTATCCTGTGAATGCCTAATGTACCTCCAGCCACAAAATACAAAGTTCTTTGCTGTCAGGTGAATGCCTGTTGGCTAATTTTTGGGGCCTGTAGTGGCCGACAATTACTTATTTATCCTGTGAATGCCTCATGTACCTTCAGCCACAGAATACAAAGTTCTTTGCTGTCAGGTGAATGCATGTTGGCTAATTTTTGGAGCCTGTAGTGGCCGACATTTACTTATTTATCCTGTAAATGCCTAATCTACCTTCAGCCACAGAATACAAAGTTCTTTGCTGTCAGGTGAATGCATGTTGGCTAATTTTTGGAGCCTGTAGTGGCCGACATTTACTTATTTATCCTGTAAATGCCTAATTTTTCTGACTGGAATTGAAAATCAATGGGTCTGTAAATTGCAGAACAGCTGTGGACCCATTTTACAGAAGTGTGAATGGACCCTATATGAATTTGACATGTATTTACCGGCTGCTGTCAGTTCTGGCTGATTTAGGCCGAGCTATTACACTAAAACAGAGCAATATAAAAAATATAAAAAATACAGGTTATCATCCGCTACTATCTGCATGTTACTGATGTCCCCCTCATGACCACATGCAACACCAGCTCCAACTCGACTCTCATGATCACTACTTGCACGTCTACCGAAGGAAGCGGCGGATGTCTAATCCAGATCTTGGCTGGTCAGTAGATGCTCACTGTCCTCTAGTAGCTCGTCCTCTCTGAAAAGTGGAGCCGAGACTACAGCATAGAATACTTCTCACGCTGAGGGAACAGAAAATGACAGAGGTAGGTTGAGGACAGGTGGGGGCACAGGGCCGGCTCCCAGGCCATGCCAACTAGACATTGTGTCAGAGGAACCCACTGACTTTTGGCTGGGGTTGTCTGATGTCACTTGCATGAAAGTGGAAACTGAGTTAACCATTCAAGCACCGCTGGGTTGCTGGTCAAGACACGACTGCTAGATGACACTGGAAGCTCAGGCCTCTCGCTGCGACTCTGGCTACCACCACCCCCTTCTTCTACTGCTACTTCTGCCTGCGAAAGAAAGAATTTGGCCACTGCGCGTTCCCTTTGAAAGGTCTGTCACCGGTCTGTCTGACATACTATATAATAAAAGAATTAAATAAAAACTAAAATAATACGCCCCCAAAAAAGGCTGTAGTACAATATAACTTCACCGCAGAATGGCAATTAAGATGGATTCTTTTTCCTATTACTACACAAAAAAAAAAAAGTATAACAATCTAACTTTAACTGCAGAACGGCAATTAAGATTAATTTTTTTCTTATTAATACACCGCACAAAAAAAGTATAACTATGTAAATGCACCACAGAATGGCTAATAGGACATACGTAATGGCTGTAGTAGAATGTATTTTCACTGCAGAATGGCAATTAAGATGTATTATTTTCCCTATTAATACACCCCCCAAAAAATGTGTAAATGGCTGTAGTACAATGTAACTTCACCTCAGAACGGCAATTAAGACATTATTTTTTTCCTATTAATACACCTAAAAAAAATGTATAACAATCTAAATTAACCGCAGAACAGCTAATAGGACGTATGTATATTTCCTATTAATAAGCCCCGTGAATGGCAGTAGTACAATGTAACTTTACCTCAGAATGGCAATTAAGAAGTATTATTTTACTAAATAATATAGTCCCCAAAAAAATGTATAACAATCTAAATTCACTGCAGAACGGCTAATAAGATGTTCATATATTTCCTATTAATACACCTCATAAATGATTGTATCACACAGCACTTGCACTCTAATAACTAGCAATGTTTGCTGGAATTACTGAGCTATCATTTAGTGCAATTTGGATCCACAGTTAGTGCAGTAAGGTGTAATAGAATCACTTCTGTTACCCAGGCTATACTCTCCCCTATTAGACCATGTTTTCCTTTTATAGTGTGGATAATGCCTCCCTATCCTTTCCCTATACTATGAATAATCTTTTCCTGAACTTCTAAATCATTTTTTTCAGCACAATAAAGTCTTTCCTAGCACTGTCCCTAGCACCTGTCACATCTCTCCCTACATTAAGTACACTGGAAAATGTCTGAATCCAAGATGGTTGAGGCTATTTATAGGGCTGTGCCTGTGACATCACAGGGGCTGGCTGGCTGCTGAGTGGCTGCATGCATGGCATTGTGGGTGATCCCTCATTCCCAGAGTTCTTTGCTCTATGTCCTGAAATGTGCAGCAGCCATTTTATGAAAAAATATGATTCGTTACCACGAAGCGTGAGGAAATTCGACGTCAGTGCGAATCAAATTCTCTAGTCATAGGGACATCACAGGGAAAGAATTGGATGTTCCAGATTTATTAATGCAATACTACCAGCACCCGAATCATTCCATCATCTAACTATGAGTAAGAAGGACTAATGTTAGTCCCGTCCTGATGTGCCCTATATTTATCACCCACATCTGTTTTGTATTGTGATTTTTGTAGGGGTTTTTATCTTTTTAAACGTTGAAATAAAGGTATTGTTTTATTGGGTAGTGAGGTTCTTTTCTTTTCTTTTGTTTTGGTACTCCCTATATTACATCAATCTGGGTGAACTTAGTTCCCTATAGGGAACCATAAAAAAGTGCAAAAAATACACATCAATGGCCACATGCGAAAACCATACTTTAAAAATATTAAAATACTTTCCCCATACGACAAATGGTGAAACAGAAAAAAAAACTCATAATGGACGATTCTCCTTTTTTGGTCGCTTCATTTCCCACACAAAATTAAATAAAAAGTACACAACCTAGAATAGTATCAATGAAAAGTACATATTGCCCCACAAACAATAAGCCCTCACACAGCTTCATAACCACAAAAAATGTTAAAGGGGTCAGAATATGGCCACAAAAAAATACTGATTTTTTTTCAAGGTTTTTATCATTTTATTATATCAAAACACAAGAACAACTACACATATAAGGTATCGCCGGATTCGTACTGACCTGGAGAAAGAAAGTAACTGGTCAGTTTTATTGCATATTGAAAGTTTTAAATAAAAAAAACTGTAAAACTGTGGCAGAATAGCTTTTTTTTGTTACCAGTTCCACCCCATTTGGAATTTTTTTTCCTTCTTCCCATTATATTGTATAGTGTTGATCGCGAATATTCTAATTGCAAATTTTTATTGCCAATATCGGCACTTCGAGAATTTGCGAAGATCTAGAATATATATCTTCGGAATCGCGAATATGCTAAAAAAAATTTCATTAGTACCATCACTGCTTTGTGCTTGTGGGCCAATGAGAAGGCTGCAATATCTTTGTCTGTGCTTAGCAACATCCCTAGCAACCAATTGGAAAGTTGCCTACCCCTTACTATATAGGAAACTCCCCAGCAGCCATTTTCTGCATTTTTTTTTTCAGTTCTTAGAGAGACCAGTGTCATTGCTGTGCTCTTTGCTTTGCTGAGTCATCTGGATCCTTATTCAATTAAATTAGATAGTTTGTTAGCTTATATATATAATACAGATAGTTAGTGAGAGATAGTGTACGTTAGATAGTGATATAGTGTAGCTGATAGTGTAGTGTATGGCCTCTTTCACACGAGGGAGTGTTCCACGCGGGTGCAATGCGTGACGTGAACACATTGCACTCGCACTAAATCCTGACCCATTCATTTTTTTTTCACGCATCAGTTCTGTGTTGCGTGTAAAACATAGCATGTTCTATATTCTGCGTTTTTCACGCAGCCCTGGCCCCATAGAAGTGAATGAGGCTTCAGTGAAAAACGCATTGCATATGCAAGCAAGTGCAGATGCAATGTATTTTTCACCGATGGTTGCTAAGAGATGTTGTTTGGGAACCTTCAGTTTTTTTTCACGCGCGTGAAAAACACATCAAAACAATTGCTAATTATCGCAAAAACGAATATTGCCTATGCTGCTCATCACTGATATTGTATGCAGTACTAAATGGCTGCATTGGAAAGTACAACTTGTCCTGCAATAAAACAAGCCCTCATATAGCTATGTGAATGGAAAAATAAAAATAAACGTTATGGCTCTGGGAAGGAAGCGAGCCCAAAGCGAAAATGCAAAAACGAAAAAACCAACCTCCGGGGTAGAAAGAGTTCATTGTATCACTTGCTAATATACTCTTATTAAAACCAATGCCCCAGATCCTTTCCCTGGACACCTGCACCACATTAATAATGCAGGCAAAAGTGATATACTGTCCTCAGCAGCAGCACCTAGCATTTCACACCTACTGCCTTAAGTCGAATGCACATGGCCGTGAGCGGTCCATGGTAACCCGGCCTGGATTCCTGCTGGGAGCAGGAGCGCACGGCGTCATTGGTTGCTATGACGCTGTGCGCTTTATGCCACCGATGCACTACAGTAATAAACTCGTATGATCTATACGTGTGCATTCGGCTTTAGAGATGAAGGCTACCATGGATGCGTTATCACTTAACACGAAAGGATTCCATGGGTGTGCAAAAGCTAGTGCCAGGAATACAATTTTTAATAAAAATATATTGGTGATCAGTGGCGTAGGGATCGCCATAGCAACCATAGCAGTGGCTATGGGGCCCTACGCCACTGGGGGCCCGTCCGGACCGCATCATTTTTTTTTTTTTTATTAATACACTACACACAGGCAGGCCCGCCCGCCCGCCCAGTGTAGTGGGCGGGGATCGGGCGGTCCGCGGCTCGGGCCTGACTGGGGGGAAGGAAGGAAGCCAACAGGAACAGGAAGGAGGAGCTGTAGTAGGAGCAGGCGGGCCCGGGCCGGGGGCCGGGCGCACTGTCTGCCGCACGCACAAGGAAGGAGATTCGGAGAACATGAGGTAGGCGGTGGAGGGGGCCGGAACGGGGGCGGCCGGAACGGGGGCGTAGCGGAGGCGGAGCCAGGCTGGCACCAGTGCCGCAGTGCATGCAGTAAAGATTTCCTCCGGCTCCGCCTCCTAGAGTCCTAGTAACTAGAGGGAGTACTCAGGAGGCGGACTCAGGCGGTGGAGGGGGCGGGGCCGGGCCGGTGGAGTGACCTAACTTCAATTCCCTTATCTCCTGCTTATCTAGTGCTCTGAATCATTCACTGAAGGGGCATCTTTAGGTCAAAACATTCGGGGCTTCAGCACCGGATGTTTTGACCAATGCCCCGAATGTTATGCTGGCAGTCATTTCCACACAATCTCCTGCACAGCCCGGAGCCTGACTCCGCCCACTCATGTGACTGATCATGTGCTCCTGACATCATGCAAGGTCCTTTAGCCCACTAGGAACTATCATCTCCTGAGGTAGGACATGTGAATGGAGCATTTCTAGGTGCATGTTTTGGCTGTATTCTGCCCCCCTGCCCTGTACTGTACCCCTCTGCTGCACTGTGTATACCCCCTATGCTGTATTTTGCCCCCCTGCCCTGTACTGTGTACCCCATGCTGTATTCTGCCCCCTACCCTATGCTGCACTGTGTGTGCCTCCTGCCCTGTACAGCACCACCTATGCTGCACTGTGTGTGCCCCCTATGCTGCACTTTGTGTGCCCCCTGCCTTATACTGTACCCCCTATAATGCACTGTGCCCCCTATGCTGCACTGTGTATGCCCCCTGCCCAGTATTGTGCCCGCTATGCTGTACCCCTTGCCCTTTAGTGTGCCCCCTATGCTGCATTGTACCCCTACTCTGCACTGTGCGTCCCCCCTCTTGCCCTGTACTGTACCCCCTATACTATACTGTGCCCTGTACATTGCAGCCTCCCTTCTCTGTCTCTAGTGCTTGCCACTTGGCACTATCATGGCACACTAAGGCCGGTTTCACATCACGTTTTGCCATTCGTCTAATGCAGGGGTGGGCACTCCAGCTGGGCTTTGCACTCCAGCTGTTGTGAAACTACAACTCCCAGCATGCATTATTGCTCTTCTCATAACTCTCATAGAAATTAATGGAACATGCTGGGAATTGTGTTTCACAACAGCTGGAGTGCCGAAGGTTGCTGACCCCTGGTAATGTATACATAAAATGTATATGTTAACAGGTGACTCAGACTGACACCATCAAAAAAAATGATATGTTAATGTATACGTTTTTTTTTTTAACAGACTTTGCAGGATACAAAACCGTAGTGTGCTGCGCTTTTGTATCCCATTTTCCAATGTATACATCAAACGGATGGCAAAAATGTGATGTGAACTCTCCCTTACATATGCACATATAGGATACCAGGATAGTCATGCAGGGGGGGCCCCATACAAAATTTTGCTGTGGGGCCCAGTCAGTTCTAGCTACGCCCCTGTTGGTGATTATATTTTCATACAGCTCAATGTTATGTGCAATGAACAAATATTTTACAGAGAAAAAACATTTATCAGAAAAAAATAAAACTTTGTGAAATATGGATTAACAAATCCTGCTAATTACATCAAGTGGGTCATATATATACACTATATACATTGTAATTTGGGTGTACATGTTTAAAATGCACATTGAAAAAATCCAATACATAATTTGAGCTTTTTTGAGTGTCAATATAAATAAAGGAAACCATGTAAATTATGTTTATTTTAATCACTTTATACAGTATGCACATGATACTGTATTATTTGATTGTTCTATATTAGGTTACGGTAACTATGACAACAGAGGAATGAGGATTTTTCAGGTTTGACTGGAGATATAAGCATTGCAACAATTTTGCCTCAGCTATTAAATTATTTGTGTATTCTCAAGAGATCTAAACATTTCAATGCATATTACTGTGCAACCTAGGTCTGTAATGGTGGAAAACAAAAACCTTATTTTTTTAGCATAAAAATAGCAATGAGTACATATACTATTGTTGTGTTATGGGACACATTTTTGTGTGCTGTCTCTGGAAATTTCATTGTAACTGATAATAAAGGAGTACATAAATATATCCTCTACTGCATTGACTGTATGGGAATTGCTGTAGAAAACAACAAAAAGGTCACTTGGCAACTGCAAAAAGTGTCATTGGAAGAACAAAATTTAAAGCATCTCATCATCACCTCATATTTTTTAATCCTATTTTTGTTTTATATAGAAATAATCTACAAAGTAGCTTTATAGTAAGTGAATATGTTCTTTTAGTTCTACAGGAATATCCTATGGTGATTTTATCTAACCTTTGAATTTAGCAACATCCTATTTATACAAAGTTAGAGAGATGCAACAGATATAAGCTTATAATCAGAGATGAGCGAACTTCTGTTTTAAGTTCGGCGTCTAAAGTTCGGCTTCCGGTTAGCGGAGGATCCCGATATGGATTCCGAATTCCGTTGTGGTCTGTGGTAGCGGAATCAATAATGACCATTATTGATTCCGCTACCACGGACCACAACGGAATTCGGAATCCATATCGGGATCCTCCGCTAACCGGAAGCCGAACTTTAGACGCCGAACTTAAAACAGAAGTTCGCTCATCTCTACTTATAATCCTTCTCATTTTTTTGGTGTAATACCAGTCTTCAAATTAGTAATTAGATTTTTTTCAAAATTAACCCTTAGGATACCAGATTTTTTAGTTTTTGTTTTTGTATTGTTAATTTTCTTTCCCGTGTTCCTGGAGCCATAACTTTTTTATTTTTCACATATCTATGTGAGGGATTTCTTTTTGTTGGACAAGTTATTTTTTCTTATGCCACCTTTTAATATGGCATACAATGTAGTGGGAAGCAGGAAAAAATTCCAAATGAGGTGGATTTGGAAAAAAATGCATTTCCTCCACAGTTTTACAGGTTTTGTCCCTGTGGCGTTCCTTTTGTGACAAAAGTGACCTGTGCACTTCATTCCCTGGGTCATTAAGATTACAACAATACCACATATGTATATGCATATTTTATGTCTAAATACAAAAAAAAAAATTCAAACTTTGAAAAAAATTTGATAATTTTTTCCATTATTACATTCTGCGAATTGGAAAAATATTTTTATATTTTAATAGTGTGGGCATTTTCGGACATGGTGATGCCCATGATGTTTATATGTTTTTTATAATTATTAATGCTTTTTTATAATTATTATTATTATAATTTTTATTTCTAAGGAAAGGGGGTGATTTAAATTTTTATATATATTTTTTAGGGTACTTTCACACTTGCGGCAGGACGGATCCGACATGCTGTTCACCATGTCGTATCCGTCCTGCGGCTATTTCGCCAAGTCCCCGGGCCGCCGCTCCATCCCCATTGACTATAATGGGACGGGGGCGGAGCTCCGGCGCAGCACGGCGGTGCACGGCGAAAGCCGCCGGACTAAAATTACTGCATGTCAGGTTTTTTAGTCCGGCGGCTTTCACCGTGCACCGCCGTGCTGCGCCGGAGCTCCGCCCCGTCCCCATTATAGTCAATGGGGACGGAGCGGCGGCTCGGGGGCACGGCAAAATAGCCGCAGGATGGATCCGACATGGTGAACAGCATGTCGGATCCGTCCTGCCGCAAGTGTGAAACTAGCCTTATATTTACTGTAGGTGGCAACAATGTCTACTATCTTGCTGTTTATAGAATATGACTATACTCCCATAAGACCTAGCCTATTAGAATTCATTACCGACATCCTCAATCACCACACAAGAATGCCAGTATTAACCACTTACGTCTGGGTTTTTCACCCTCTAGATGCCGTGATCACACTTTATCATGGTATCTAAAGGCTGTAATGTCTGTGATCGGCATTTTTGCCGGTCACAGACATTAGCTGCAGGCATCTGCTGTTTGGAACAGCAGAGACCCGCCAGCTATGGCGCCCACTGCACGCACGTGCGGGTGCCATGTTCAAAGACCACACCAGCGCCGTACACGTAGGTAGCAAACTGGTTAAACTTATGGACTATTGCTTTATTAAATATTATTTTGTAGCAGCTAGATACATTTTGTAAATCTAGTTTACAGTTCACTAAAGTTACTTTACCAATGGTTAAAACAGCACAGCACTAGGCAACCTAGAGAAGTACAATTGAATAACAACAATCTTTTAGGTAGATTAGGTAAAATAGATAAAACAAGATTAGATAAGCATGTTAACTAGTGTTGATCGAGCACCAAAGTGCTCGGCTGCTCGAGTAGAACACCTCGGGATTAGAGTTGCGCGAACACCTAGATGTTCGGGGAGTTCGGCCGAACTTTAAAAAAAAGTTCGGGTTCGGGACCCGAACTTGGACCCGAACTCGAACCCCATTAAAGTCAATGGGGACCCGAACTTCACTTTATTATTTTCCGTTACAACATGGTTATAATGGAAAATAATACAGTGAAGTTCGGGTCCCCATTGACTTTAATGGGGTTCAGGTTTGGGTCCAAGTTCGGATCAAGTTCGGGTCCCGAACCCGAACTTTTTTTTAATGTTCGGCCGAACTCCCTGAACCCGTGCGGCACCTGAGGGGTTAATTGTGCAGATCACAGCCCCCTGTAAGAGATCAGGTGCTGCCAGGCAGCAGGGGGCCGTTATGTCCACAGTTCTCAGTATATTCTAACTTGAAGCGTACCCATCACTATGGGAACGTCTCTGTGTTAGAATATACTGTCGGATCTGAGTTTTCACGATCTAACTCAAATCTGATGGTATATTCTAACATAGAGGCGTTCCCATGTTGATGGGGACACTTCAAGTTAAAATATACCATCGGATTGGAGAAAACTCCAATCCGATGGTATATTAATATTACCCGAACACCGAACCCGAACTTTTACTGAAATGTTTGGGTTCGGGTGCCGAACACCGTAAAGTTTACAGTTCGGGTTCGCTCAACCCCACTCGGGATACTGGGGTGCTCTACGAGCAACCGAGCACAATGGAAGTCAATGGGAGAACCCGAGCATTAAACCAGGAACCCCCTGCTCTGAAGAGGGGAGGGTGTCTGGTTCACATAAAAAGGTCAGAAATTGATGGAAACACCACTAAAATGGTTTGGGAACAGCATGGGAAAGATTTCAGAATGCATCTTGGACTCCCAGGTTCCTGCTGGGAACGATGTTGTCCAAGTAGTACGCCAATTTTACAGACTGACAATACACACAAAAACGAAGATAAAATCGAAGAGGAAAAATTGTTAGGAAACTATTTCCTGTATATTTACTTGTATAAAGTGCAAGTGCTGCCAAAAATTTCAAGGAAGAGGAGGCACTCCGATACAACCTGTATATCATATAAAGGAGGGCCTCATTCACATTGTGGTACAATTGTTCAGGCAGTGGGATTCCTACACTCATAAAGCCTATGCACTAAGTGAAAGGGCTTCCAAAAATTACAAGTAACTGGCACTCCAATACACCCTTTATTACAGATAAAGGAGGGCATCATACACCCTTGAAAAATTATGATTTATGACCTGCTGGTGACCCTCAAAAACATTAGGAGCAAGGGCCTGCTGGTGACCATCTAAAACATTAGGGGTGAGGGCTTGCTGCTGAGCTGACCATCTAAAACATTAGGGGTGAGGGCTTACTGCTGAGCTGACCATCTAAAACATTAGGGACGAGGGCCTGCTGCTGATCTGACCATGGAAAAAATTATGGGCGAGTGCCTGCTGCTTAGCTGACCATCTAAAACATTATGGGCGAGGGCCTGATGCTGAGCTGACCATCTAAAACATTAGGTGTGAGGACCTGTTGCTGTGCTGACCATTTAAAACATTAGGGGTGAGGGTCTGCTGCAGAGCTGACATTCTAAAACATTAGGGGCGAGTGCCTGCTGCTGAGCTGACCATCGAAAAAAATTATGGACGAGGGCCTGCTGCTGAGCTGACCATCGCAAAAATTATAGTTGAGGGCCTGCTGCTGAGCTGATCCTCTAAGGCCCCTTTCACACGGGCAAGTATTCCGCGCGGATGTGATGCGTGAGTTGAACGCATCACTTGTGCGTTGCGTGAAAATCGCAGTATGCTCCTCTTTGTGCATTTTTCACGTAACGCAGGCCCCATAGAAATGAATGGGGTTGCGTGAAAATCGCAAACATCCGCAAGCAAGTGCGGATGCGGTGCGATTTTCACGCACGGTTGCTAGGTGACGATCGGGATGGGGACCCGATCATTATTATTTCCCCTTATAACATGGTTATAAGGGAAAATAATAGCATTCTGAATACAGAATGCATAGTACAATAGGGCTGGAGGGGTTAAAAAAAATAAAAAATTATTAAACTCACCTTAATCCACTTGATCGTGCAGCCCAGCTTCTCTTCTGTCTTCTTTTTTGCTGTGTGCAGGAAAAGGACCTGTGGTGACGTCACTCCGGTCATCACATGGTCCGTTACATGATCTTTTACCATGGTGATGGATCATGTGATGGAACATGTGATGACCGGAGCGACGTCACCACAGGTCCTTTTCCTGCACACAGCAAAAAAGAAGACAGAAGAGAAGCCGGGCTGCGCAAGCAAGTGGATTAAGGTGAGTTTAATTATTTTAAAAAAAAATTTAACTCCTCCAGCGCTATTGTTCTATGCATTCTGTATTCAGAATGCTATTATTTTCCCTTATAACCATGTTAAAATTGAAAATAATACAATCTACCTAGCACCTGACCCAAACCCGAACTTCTGTGAAGAAGTTCGGATTTGGGTACCAAACACGCCGATTTTTCTTACGCGAGTGCAAAACGCATTACAATGTTTTGCACTCGCGCGGAAAAATCGTGCATGTTCCCGCAACGCACCCGCACCTTTTCCCGCAATGCCCGTGTGAAAGAGGCTTAAAACATTAGGAGCAAGTGCAGCCTAATAAGCATGTTGATATGATGGAGGAAGAGGAGGAGGAGAAAAGGAAGATTGAACCATATACCCTTTTTTGTGGTGGAAAGGGTGCATGGGAATACAGTGTATTCAATACACCATAAAAGCCACATATAAAGTACCTTTATGTTCAGCCACTTTCCTCTGATGGATAGAGAAGTCGGGGGCAATCCAGGCCTTGTTAATTTTGCTAAGAGTCAACCGGTCAGAATTTTCAGTTCACAGGCAGATGCGCTTATCAGTTATTATGCCCCCAGCAGCACTAAATACCCGCTCTGACAAAACTCTGACGGCAGGGTAGGCCAGCACCTCCAAAGCGCAGAGCGCCAGTCCATGCCACGTGTCCAGATTGGACACCCAATAGTTGTAAGGCGCAGAGGGATAATTGAAGACGCAGACACGATCTGCTACATATGCCATCACCATCTTCCAAAATGTTTCCCTCCTTGTGACAGTAGGCCAGTGAGGGTGCTGGTGGGGTTTTTCTTGAAACTGTCCCAGGCCTTGGAGAGTGTTGCCCTGCCTCTGTTGGAACTGCTGTGTGTTCCCCTCGTCTCCCCTCCTCTGTTGCACAAGGAAATACGTACTCTGCCACCAGCGTTGTCAGCTGGAAATTTTTGGAGCAATTTTTCCACAAGGACCTTCTGGTATTGCACCATTTTGCTAGTCCTCTCCACCACAGGAATTAGAGATGAGAAGTTCATTTTGTAGCAGGGGTCGAGAAGGGTGAACAACCATAATTGGTTTTGGCCAAAATGCGTACAACACAAGGTTCACGGGAAAGGCAGCATAGCATAAAGTCAGCCATGTGTGCCAGAGTCCAAACAGACAAGACTTTGCTGTCCTCATCAGAAAGATGACTCTCAATCTCCTCATCCTCTTCCTCCTTTTCTGCCCATCCACGCTTAACAGATGGAATAAACCTGCTATGGGTACTACCCTTTCTAGCGGAGGAAACCGTTTCCTGCTCCTCCTCCTCCTCATCATCATCAAATTTGCGCTGAGAAGGTGAAATGAGGGTGGTCTGTCCATCACCCTGTGTACTGTCTTCCCCCATTTCCACCTCTTCCACATGCAAAGCGTCATCCTTCATTGTGAGCAGCGAGTGTTTTGGTAGACACAGAAGTGGGATAGTTACGCTGATAACTGCGGCATCGCCACTCACCATCTGTGTTGATTCCTCAAAGTTGCGTAAAATCTCACAAAGGTCAGACATCCATGCCCACTTGTCGCTTGTGAAGAGCGAAAGCAGACTGGAAAGGTGACGACCATGTTGCAGCTGGTATTCCACTACTGCCCTCTGCTGCTCACAAAGCCTGGCCAACATGTGGAATGTGGAGTTCCAGCGCGTGCTCACGTGGAGCTTCTCAATAACTGCGCTGGTCATGGTACGGGTGATGTTACGGGACACATGCTGGTGTAAGGCGGGGACGGCATGAGTAATGAGGTATGTCCACCGCTATCAGGCTGCGGAAAGCTTCAGTGTCCACAAGTCTAAATGGCAACATTTCCAGGGCCAGCAATTTGGAAAGGTGCGCATTTAGTGCTATGGCCTGTGGGTGGGTGGGTGGCTGGGTATTTGCGCTTTCGTTCCAAGACCTGCTTATGGACATCTGTACGCTGCACTGGGACACAGAAGTGGGTGTGCTAGCTGATGGTGCTTGCGAAGGTCCAGGTGCAGGGCAGGAGGCATCCGGGCCTGCGTCTTGGACAGGGGATTGGCCAGCACGTAACACAGGGGAAGAGGAGGCAGTGGTGTGACCCGCAGACACTGATTGTGGAGACCCAGGTGCAGGGGCGTACATAGAAATCATGGGGCCCCATAGCAAAACTCAGAATTGGGCCCCCTCCCAATAAAAAGTTTAATAATTAAAGCTGATTAGTGAAGGTGCGGTGTACATTAGGAGCTAAATAAAAGGTTAGGCTGTGGTCACATCACGTTTTTGCCATCCGTTTTTACTTATATGTTGGGGGGGGGGGGAAGTGCTGCACCCTATGCTTTTCTATCCTGCAGAGTCCAGTAGAAAAACCGTATAGGTTAACATATAAATTTTTCTTTCAAACTCTATGATGAAGGATGCCACTGTATGTATACATGAAACGGATGGAAGAAACGGGACATGAACTCGGCCTTACCCTTTAAGTTTTATTTATTTTATGATAGGTGTAAATCAGAGGAGAGCCTATAGGGTTAATTACTGCAGCAGAACTGTCCACATTGGTCAATGTGACCCCTGGGACTGATCTTCTGCAGGTCCACAGCATTAGATCTCTGTCTCACAGCTCAACTTCTCCCTTTGTTATTAACAGGGAGCAGAGCTGAGCAATTTTAGTCATGTCCCATCCTTTACTCAGAGGTAGTCTATCTGGAGCATCCAGCACATGCCACAGGTCCCATATGAAAGAATGTATGCACTACAGTGAGCAGAGCTGAGGCTCCTGTCTGACCCTGACAGCTGTAAGTACAGTTACACTGCTGCAGCAAACAGCCCGTCTTCCTGTCAGCTCCTCTCAGCTCTATCATGCAGAGCGCTGCTGCTTCCTTCTGCCCTCTCACACAGCCTAGGAATAGTGAAGGCAGTGCTGGGGGTTAACAAGCAAAGAGAAGGGCAGGAGGACCCAGAGGAGGGTCAGCATGTGGGACATCACTGCTGATAACAGTAAATGCAGGGCTGGTACTTTACCTGCTGCTAGCTGTGGGAGCAAACTTCCACCAAAGACCTCACAGAGCAGCGGGCACATCAGGCAGTGAGCTGCTTCCTGATTGGAGGAATCGGCTGCTCACTCTCCCTGCTCCTTCCCTCCTTCCAGCCCAGCCTGCTGTTGTCAGCACAGCACTAGCGCTGTGTATAATGCCAAATGAAAATCTAAATATGTAATGGCACTGGGGCGTTTGGGCCCAGGGCTGCCGACCCAAACGCCCCATTGCCAGTATTTATCTCTCTACTGTTAACTAATGCAGCGTGTATTCAGGTCGGAAAGGGGGCGGAGCCATGCAGACTGGCCGGGGCCCCTAACCTCACGGGCCCCAGTGCCTATATTGATGGTACGCCACTACCCAGGTGTTCGGCCCACCTATTAGGGTGCTTTCATGCCCTGTGGCGGATCATGCTGGGGGTGGTGAGATTGATAGTGATAGTTGACACCCCTGCTAATTTTGGTACGGCAGAGGTGGCAAATGACAATTCTTTTTTCGCCCGCACTTTCCTCAAAAAAGCGCCAGACTGCGGCACACCTACCCCTTGGCAAGGGAGACTGCCGCAAGAAGGTGCTCCGGGGAACAGTTGCAGGCCTGTTTGGTGTGGCCCGCCTTCTCCCTTTTGCCACTCCACTGCCTCTTCTAGCCTGTTGCGGTGCAGCGGATCCCTCCCCCTCTTTACTGCTGTCATCGCTCGGCTTGCCATCTTCCCAGGTTGGGTCAGTGATTTCATCGTCCACCGCCTCCTCTTCCACTTCCTCACTCTGGTCATCCTCCTGAGTTGTTGACCTAACAAGAACCTCACTTATTGACAACTGTGTCTCATCCTCATCATGAACCTCTTGAGACACTAATTGCGTTTGACTTATTGGCAATAGAGATGTCGTGAACATAAAATTTTCCGTTCGCGAACGGCGAACGCGAATTTTTTGCAAATATTCGCGAACGGGCGAACCGGGCGAACCACCATTGACTTCAATGGGCAGGCGAATTTTAAAACCCACAGGGACTCTTTCTGGCAACAATAGTGATGGAAAAGTTGTTTCAAGGCGACTAACACCTGGACTGTGGCATGCCGGAGGGGGATACATGGCAAAACTCCCATGGAAAATTACGTAGTTGACGCAGAGTCGGGTTTTAGTCCATAAAGGGCATAAATCACCTAACATTCCTAAATTGTTTGGAATAACGTGCTTTAAAACATCAGGTATGATCTTGTATCGATCAGGTAGTGTAACGGTTATGCCTGCTTCACAGTGACAGACCAAACTCCCTGTTTAATGCATCGCAAACAACCGCAAACAGTCCATTTGCACAACCGCAAACTCCCCATTTGCACAAGGTTGGATACCAAGCTAGCCATGTCCCGTTCCTTGTCCTCACTGATGTCATTGAAGGTCACTTCCTCCACCCAGCCACGTACAACACCAAGGATCCCCGAAAGGTGACAACAAGCCCCCTGGGACGCCTGCTGTGGTTGGTCTTCCACTTCCTCAAAGCCACCTTCCTCCTCTGACTCCTCTTCTTCAGACTCCTCTCTCTGCGTTGCCTCTCTCTGCGTTATTATAAGGTTTGTTAAGTAGTACTATTCCTATCAGTTTAATCCCTGTTACGTCCCCTATCAGGGGACGTGTATATGGCATCAATTTTAGGAACGGGGAGATGGAAAAAGATGCTTGGTCGGTCCTCCTACTTCAAATTTGGGACACTGCGCGTGCAATCTAATGTGCCGCCAGATAGTTGTGGTGTGTTATGTTGTTCTATTCTTATCAGTTTAATCCCTGTTACGTCCCCCTGGAACGCCTCAGACTCCACCAGCTTGTATGGTAAAAGCTGGCAGGCTAAGAGTTCAGACAAGCCAGCTGTCAGACGCCAGCTGTCAGACGCCGGAGTGGCGGATGGTTGAGAGGGGGCAAGGAGGACAGCAGTGGTTGATGTGGCTGAAGATGCTGGACCAGGAGGAGGATGGCGGCTTTGAGTTTGTGTGCTGCTTGTACTCATGTGTTGATCCCATAGGCGTTTGTGATGTGAGATCATGTGCCTTCGCAAAGCAGTTGTACCTAGGTGGGTGTTTGACTTCCCACAACTCAGTTTCTTTTGGCACAGGTTGCAAATGGCATCGCTGTTGTCAGAGGCAGACACACAAAAAAAATGCCACACTGCTGAGCTCTGCAATGACGGCATTCTAGTGGTGGCAACAGCATGCGTTGATTGGCGTGCTGTCTGGCTGACCCCGGGTGCCGATGCATGCTGTCTGACTGTGCCACTAGCTCCTTGCGACGTCCTCCCCCTGCTTCCAACTCGTCTCCTCCTCCTCTCTGTCTCCCTATCAGAACTTTCCCCCTGTTCTTCTTCTCTTTGAGCAGGTACCCACGTGACATCCACAGACACATCGTCATCATCAACCGCTTCACTTGTATCTGACAACTCAGCAAAGGAAGCAGCAGTGGGTACAACATCATCATCATCACACCGTACATCCATGTGTGTAATGCTGCCTGACTGAGACATATCCCTGTTATCTACATCCTCTGGCAATAATGGTTGCGCATCACTCATTTCTTCCAACTGATGTGTAAATAACTCCTCTGACAGATCAAGTGAAGTGGCTGTGGTGCTAGTGTTGGTGGTGGCGGCAGGCGGGCAAGTGGTAACTTGAGAGGTGCCCGAAGCTGAGCTGGAGGAGGATGGTGCATCAAGGTTCCGAGCGGAAGCTGTAGAAGATTGGGTGTCCTGTGTTAGCCAGTCAACTATGTCCTCAGAACTTTTCGAGTTCAGGGTACGTGGCCTCTGAACACTGGGCATTAGTCTAGGGCCAAAGGGAATCACAGCACCACGACCACAACGGCCCCTGCGGGGTGGCCTGCCTCTGCCTGTCATTTTTTTTAGATTAGTTGTACTATCCGTGCAAGCTACTGTGACACCAGATATGAGTTGCGCTGAAGTGACACTATGCACTGCACTGGGCCTTAAACACACAAACACGTGTGCAACTGACTGCTATTTATTCAGCCAAAATTGTTGTTTTTCTTTAAATGGAATCGAATGTGACACCAGATATGAATGGCGCTGAAGTGACACTATGCACTGCACTGGGCCTTAAACACACAAACATGTGTGTAACTGACTGCTATTTATTCAGCCAAAATTGCAGTCCAGGAGGTGGGAGGGTCTGGGAGGGAGGGTCTGCTGCTGATTGGCTGGAATTTGTCTGCTGACTGTGAGGTACAGGGTCAAAGTTTACTCAATGATGATGTATAGGGGGCGGACCGAACATCGCATATGTTCGCCCGCCGCGGTGAACGCGAACAAGCTATGTTCGCCGGGAACTATTCGCCGGCAAACTATTCGGGACATCTCTAATTGGCAACTGTGCCTCATCATCATCATCCACCTCATGAATCACTAATTTGCGTTCCCCACCGTCATCTTTTTCTGACTGTGGATGCTCAGGAATTTGGGAATCAGGGCACAAGATCTCCTCATGTCCCTCTTCAAGCGACCTTGGCGAGATGGCTAAATCAAGGAATGGCACTGAAAAGAGCTACTCGGAATATCCAAGTGTGGGATTACTTGTTTGCCAAGACTCTCCATGGTGAGCGGAAGGAGCATCAGGGTGAGGATTCTGTTGACCAGACTCTTGGCTACTGAGACTGGACTTCGTGGAAGACAGGGTGGTGCTTAACCGATTGGAAGCATTATCTGCTGCAATCCAACCGACCACCTGGTCACACTGGTGTGACTTTAAGAGTGGTGTCCTGCGCCGCCCTGCAAACTGGGACATGAAGCTAGGTATCATGGATGAGATTGTTTCTTATTCTCTGGCAGCAGGCACAGTTTCACTGCGCACAAGGCCACGGCCTCTGCGTGCACCATCAGCAGCACGGCCACTTCCCCGACCCTTACTGCTCGCCTTCCACATATTAAGTGGTATATATGCTTGCAAGTATGTCACACGTACAGTATCGCAGGTTTTGTAACTGTATGAGCAAATAAATTAGACTCAATGTCACTGATATTTAGGATTGGCAAATGTTATACAGGAGATGTAGCACAGGTTATGTTGCTGCCACCAGCAGTGAAAAAATTACACTGAATGTCACTGATATTTTGGATGCTCTAACGTTATACAGGAGATATAGCACAGGTAATATTGCTAGCACCAGCAGCAAAAAATTACACTGAATGTCACTGATATTTTGGATGCTTTAACGTTATACTAAAGATGTAGTGCAGAAAATGTGTATGCCACCAGCAGCTAAAAAATGAGACTGAATGACACTGATATTTAGGATGGGCAAACGTTATACTAGAGATGTAGCACAACTAATGTCGCTGCCACCAGTAGCAGAAAAATTTCACTGAATGTCACTGATATTTCGGATGCGCTAACGTTATTCTGAAGATGTAGCGCAGGTAATGTCGCTGCCACCAGCGGCAAAAAAATTACACTGAATGTCACTGATATTTCAGATGCGCTAACTTTATACTGGAGATGTAGCACAGGTAATGTCAGGGCGGTAACGCAGCTGTCAAAAAATTGCACACAATTTAGCGCAGGTTGCACTAAAAATATATATTGCTGCCAGATACAACAACCTTAAGGACCCAGCCATTTTTCACCTTAAGGACCAGGCCATTTTTAGCAAATCTGACATGTGTTACTTTATGTGGTGATAACTTTAAAACACTATTACTTATCCAGGCCATTCTGAGATTGTTTTCTTGTCACATATTCTACTTCATGACAGTGATAAAACGGAGTCAAAAAATTAAATTTTTATTTATTAAAAAACACCAATTTTACAAAAGATTTGGTCAAATTAGCAAATTCCAAATTTCAATGTATCTACTTTTATAATAGATAGTAATAACTCCCAAAAAAGTTTTTACTTTACATTCCCCATATGTCTACTTCATGTTTGGATCATTTTGTGAATGACATTTTATTTTTTGGGGACGTTAAAGTTTAGAAGCTAATGTCACTGTCTGCAGCGGATACCGTCTACGTAAAAAGTACACTGGATGTCAGATAGTTTTTTGATGCCCACTTTTTATGGACCAGTTCAGGTCTGAAGTCACTTTGTGAGGCTTACATAATAGAAACCACCAAAAATGACCACATTTAAGAAACTACACCACTCAGGGTATTCAAAACTGATTTTACTAACTTTGATAACCCTTTAGCTGTTCCTCAAGAATTAATGGAAAATGGAGATGAAATTTCTGAATTTCACTTTTTTGCCAGATTTTCCATTTTAATCAATTTTTTCCACTAACAAACCAAAAGTTAACAGCCAAGCAAAATTCTATATTTATTGCCCTGATTCTGTAGTTTACAGAAACACCCCATATGTGGTCGTAAACTTCTGTACGGGCACACGGCAGGGACAGTAGAAAGAAACCTCATATGGTTTTTAGAAGGTAGATTTCACTGGGATAATTTTAAGCTGCCATGTTACATTTGAAGACCCCTAATGCGCCCCTAGAGTAGAAACTCCAAAAAGTGACCCCATTTTGGAAACTACAGGATAAGATGGCAGTTCTGTTGGTACTATTTTAGGGTACATATGATTTTTGGTTGCTCTATATTACACTTTTTGTGAGGCAAGCTATCAAAAAATTGCTGTTTTGGCACCGTTTTTATTTTTTGTTATTTACAATGTTCATCTGACAGGTTAAATCATGTGCTATTTTTATAAAGCAGGTTGTTACAGACGCGACAATACCAAATATGACTACTTTCTTTGGTTGTTTGTTTCAGTTTTAAATAATAAAGCATTTTAAAAAAAAATAAATAATTGTGTCTCTATATTCTGAAAGCCATATATTTATTTATCTTTTTTTGCGACTGTCTTATGTAGGATCTATTTTTTTTTCGGTATGAGATGACGGTTTTATTGGTATGATTTTGGGGTGCGTATGACTTTTTAATCGCTTGGAATTACCATTTTTGTAATGTAACTTGACAAAAAATTGCTTTTTTGACACATTTTTTATAAAAAAAATTTACAGTGTTCACCTGAGGGGTTAGGTCATGTGATATTTTTATATAGCAGGTTCTTACGGACGCGGCGATACCTAATATGTATACTTTTTTTAATTTAAGTTATACACAATAGCAGCATTTTTGAATATAAAAAAATCATGTTTTAGTGTCTCCATATTTTGAGAGCCCTATTTTTTTTTTATTTTTATGTGATTGTCTTAGGAAAGGTCTAACTTTTTGCGGGATGAGATTACGGTTTGATTGGTATGATTTTGGGGTGTGTATGGCTTTTTGATTGTTTGTTATTACACTTTTTGTGATGTAAGGTGGTAAAAAATGGCTTTTTTTAACACTGTTTTTATTTTTTATTTTTTACGGTGTTCACCTGAGGGGTTAGTTCATGTGATATTTTTATACAGCAGGTTCTTACGAATGCATTTCCGTATGTTCTATCTTTCCATGGAACGGAAAAACGGAAATACGGAAACGGAATGCATACGGAACACATTCCGTTTTTTTGCGGACCCATTGAAATGAATGGTTCCGTATACGGACCGCAAAACGAAAAAAAAAAAACGGTAGTGTGAAAGAGGCCTAAGGCCGTATACGGAACCATTCATTTCAATGGGTCCGCAAAAAAAACGGAATGTGTTCCGTATGCATTCCGTTTCCGTATTTCCGTTTTTCCGTTCCGTGGAAAGATAGAACATGTCCTATGTTTGTCCGCAAATCACGGTCCGTGGCTCCATTCAAGTCAATGGGTCCGCAAAAAAAACAGATTACATACGGAAATGCATCTGTATGTCTTCCGTTTCCGTTCCGTTTCCGTTCCGTTTTTTCTGAACCATCTATTGAAAATGTTATGGCCAGCCCAATTTTTCCAATGTAATTACTGTATACTGTATATGCCATACGGAAAAACGGAACGGAACAACGGAACCGAAACGGAAACACAACGGAACCAAAAAACGGAACAACGGATCCGTTAAAAACGGAACGCAAAACACTGAAATGGACATACTGTAGTGTGAAAGAGGCCTAACACTGAGCCGAACCACGTGTTATCGGGTGCTTTATAGCACCTGATGAAGCGTTCCGGCCAGCCAATCACTGTAATGCCAGTAACCAACATGGCTACGGCATTACAGTGAGTGGCAGTACTTACAGGTTAAACTCGAAAAATTAGAATATTGTGCAAAGTTAATTTATTTCAGTAATACAACTTAAAAGGTGAAACTAACATATGTGATAGACTCATTACATGCAAAGCAAAATATATCAAGCCTTTGTTATAATTTAAATGATTATGGCGTACAGCTTATGAAAACCCAAAGTCACAATTGTGAGGTACCAATTGCTCAGTGGGTATGGATTAATTAGCTGACTAGAGTGTGACACTTTGAGCCTAGAATATTGAACCTTTTCACAAAATTCTAATTTTAAGCTGCATTAATGTTATTCCTTTTAATTTGCATTAGTGAAATAAATGGAATTTTGCACAATATTCAAATTTTTTGAGTTTCACCTGTATATTAGTTTTTGAACCACGCCTTTATTGATTGCGTAATATTCGCATATTACGCAATAATTGTGCGCATATCTCCAGAAGGATATAGATATTCTAGAGAGAGTTCAGAGAAGAGCTACTAAACTAGTACATGGATTGCAGGATAAAACTTACCAGGAAAGGTTAAAGGACCTTAATATGTATAGCTTGGAAGAAAGAAGAGACAGAGGGGATATGATAGAAACTTTTAAATACATAAAGGGAATCAACTCGGTAAAGGAGGAGAGCATATTTAAAAGAAGAAAAACTACCACAAGAGGACACAGTTTTAAATTAGAGGGGCAAAGGTTTAAAAGTAATATAAGGAAGTATTACTTTACTGAGAGAGTAGTGGATGCATGGAATAGCCTTCCTGCAGAAGTGGTAGCTGCAAATACAGTGAAGGGGTTTAAGCATGCATGGGATAGGCATAAGGCTATCCTTCATATAAGATAAGGCCAGGGACTATTCATAGGATTCAGATATATTGGGCAGACTAGATGTCCAAATGGTTCTTATCTGCCGACACATTCTATGTTTCTATGTTTCTATGATAATTACCTTGCCAATTTTTGAGTAAAAAAAAAAGAATGTAGAATATAACGAATATTCAAATTCGCGAATATTCAACAAATATTCTACAAAATAATCGCGAAATATCGCAAATTCGAATATTGCCCCTGTCGCTCATCACTACCCACCACCACCACACAAACACAACTACACAACCATTATAGGGAATGAAATTCACTGAATTAGTAGCATCAAATTTAAAATGGAGAAAAGAATGCACAGCCAATACTTAAAAGGTTATTCCCATCTGAGACATGTATATCCTATGAGTAGGCTATGTCATAAATGTCTGACAGGTGTAGGTCCAGTTCCCAACTTTTGGGGCCCTCTCGTATCTCAAGAGGCCCCCAGCCTGTTATCCTGCAAGTTGATTCAGAGGAAGGCAAAAATACCCTGTGAGGTAGAAGCCAATTTTCCTCACTTAAGGGGAAAAAAATTAGTTCCCGACTAGGGTTGAGCAAACCAGAACTGTAAAATTCAGGTTCGTACCGAACTTTGGGATATTTGGACCCCGGACCCGAACCCAAACTTTTCAGTAAAAGTTTGGGTTCAGGTTCGGTGTTCGGCGAGTTAATGGCGCTTTTTGAAAGGCTGCAGAACAGCCAATCAACAACATTTAACTTGTGTGCCCTTAGAAGCCATCACAGCCATGCCTACTAATGGCATGGCTGTAATTGGCCAGTGCAGCATGTGACCCAGCCTCTGTTTAAGCTGGAGTCACGTAGTGCTGCACGTCACTCTGCTCTTACTAGTGTAAGGATAGGATGCTGCTGCTGTGAGGGAGAGAATAGGAAAGGATCTGTTATCAGAAGTGCTTGTTAACTCAGCGATCTACAGCGATTTTGTTTTGTGGGTGCAGTGAACCATTTTTTAACTCTGCCCTGAGCCCAGTGACACAGAAAAAGAACTTTTATCCGTCTGTTAGTTGGGTGGGCATCAGCGGCCATTTTTTGCAAGTTCAGTGCACCAGCACAGAGTATGTGCATTTGTGACAGTCAAATACAAGGTTTAGATACTGCAGTTATATCCTGGGTTTAAAAAAACACCCATTTTGGGCAAGATAATACATTTGCGGCCTTTGCTGCATTTGTGACAGTCCAATACAAGTGTTAGATACTGCTGTTATATTCTGGGTTTAAAAGAACACCCATTTTTGCAATACCCTACATCGGGGGCCTTTGCTGCATTTGTCACAGCGAAATACAAGCTTTAAATACTGCAAATATATTCTGGGTTTAAAAAAAAACACCCATTTTTGGCAAGACCTTACATTTGGGGCCTTTGCTGCATTTCTGACAGGGAAATACAAGCTTTAAATACTGCAATTATATTCTGGGTTTAAAAAAACACCCATTTTTGTAATACCCTACATCTGGAGCCTTTGCTGCATTTTCACAGTGAAATACAAGCTTTAAATACTGCAATTATATTCTGGGTTTAAAAAACCACCCATTTTTGGCAAGACCCTACATTTGGGACCTTTGCTGCATTTCTGACAGTGAAATACAAGCCTTAAATACTGCAATTATATTCTGGGTTTAAAAAAACACCCATTTTTGCAATACCCATCTAGGGCCTTTGCTTAATTTGTCACAGTGAAATACAAGCTTTAAATACTTTTAGTTACTGCAGGTTCTGGTAACTTAGAGTTGTGGATAGAAGACATGTCCCACAGACTGTGGCTCTCCATAATTCTTTTGCAGCACTTTCAGAGCGCAAGAGCAACATGGAGGATGGCTCAGGCATAGTGGATGAGGAACAATCATCTCCTATGCCTAAAGTATGCAAGACTGCAGCCAAAGACAAAAAGGATAAGGTGAGGACTGATAGTAAGCAGCTGATGGTGGGCGATTCTATCATAAGAGGTGTGAAGTTTGAGGAAAATGGTTTTGTGAGATGTCTCCCTGGTGCTACCGCTAGCAGGGACAGACGACGTATCCTTAATATTGTTAGGCAAGCAAAGCAGGAAAGGGAGGTGGATGTTATTGTCCATCTTGGGACAAATGATCTGGCTTGCAATGAGGTTTCAAAGGTAAAGGAAGCTTTTCACACAGTTGGTAATGATATATGGGAGTTTGCATTGACGGTTTCATTCTCTGCAGTTTTGCCTGTGCATAACCTTCAGCATGACAGGAAGATGCACATTAAGGAATTCAATGTATGGCTTGGTGAATGGTGTCTGAACTAAGCGTTTGGCTTTGTGTCTCATGTTAGCTCTTGTTGGAATGGAAATGAACTGTACAAGAAAGATGGTTTGCATCTTTCTCTCAAGGGAACGAATGTCCTCAGTGAACAGTTCAAAGTATTTGCGAAGGAGCATTAAAACTAGGAAAGGGGGGCAAAAGAGTGATAATCCAGCAGTCCGACTGCCCCCCGGAATAATGCCAGAAGATGCCAGTAGCACATAGGTTAAGAAATGACAAGCTCATAGTGTTGTCTATGCTCGCAGTTTAGGGAATAACATCAATGAACTTGAGTCAATAATGGCATCTGAGAATATAGATTAGTGGCTGTTACTGAGACATGGTTCAATGGGAGTAATGACTAGGATATAACAATACCAGGGTTATCTCTATATAGGAAAGACAGAGAAGGCAAGAAAGGAGGATGGGTGGCCCTGTATGTAAAAGATAGCATAAAATCTAATTTAATACAAGCTAGCGAGACCAATTTAGAGTCAGTTAGGGTTACGTTTCAGCTTGATAATCATAATTAACTTGTGTAGGTGTGATATATAGACCACCTAGCCAGGTCAAAGAATTAGATGATCTACTAGTTGAGGAAATAGCTAAAATGACATTGAAAGGGGAAGTTATCATTATGGGAGACTTTAATCTTCCTGATGTAAACTGGAAAACCAAAATAGCTAGTTCTGCCAGGTGTACAGATATTCTAAATTCCCTACTGGGATTATCTCTACAGCAAGTAGTGGAGGAGCCAACCCGGAAGGAGGCCATTTTAGATTTAGTATTCACAAATGGGAATTTGGTATCTAATATTACTGTAGGGGTAAGCTTGGGATCTAGTGATCACAAGTCACACCACACAAAAACAAAAGTTTTAGATTTTAGAAAAACAGACTTTTCTAAAATTAGATTAGTGTTATACGAGTCCCTATCAGATTGAAATGGGACTACTTAAAAGTGGCACTATTGAAGACAACAGATAACTACATTAGGCTTGTCAGTAAAAGCAAAAAAAGGAAGAGACCACTGTGGTACTCAGCAGAAGTGGCCAAAATCATTAAAAACAAAAAGATAGCATTTAGTAATTATAAAAAAGGATGACAGGCAAATTTATAAGATTAGGCAGAGAGATGCCAAGCAAGTTCTAAGAGCTTCTAAAGCACAGGCAGAAGATAAATTAGCTCAGTCAGTGAAAAAAAGGCCATAAGACATTCTTCAGATACATAAATGAAAAAAGGAAACTAAAACAAGGACTTACCAAATTAAAAACAAAAGAAGGAAGGTATATGGAAGAAGATAAAGAACTAGCTGACTGCCTCAATGAATACTTCTGTTCAGTTTTTACAAAGGAAAATGAAGGAAAATGACCTCAGTTAGGAAGGAAGACTAATGAATCTTTTGATGCATGTGTCTTTACAGAGGAAGAGGTTCTAAGTTAGCTATCTAAAATTAATACAAATAAGTCACAGGGGCCTGATGGGATACACCCAAAGATATTAAAAGAGCTTAGCGGTGAACTAGCAAAACCATTAACAGATTTATTTAACCAATCACTGGTAACAGGAGTTGCCCCAAAAGATTGGAAATTAGCAAATGCTGTGCCCATTCACAAGAAAGGTAGTAGGGAGGAATCGGGCAAATATAGGCCAGTAAGCCTGACATCAATAGTGGGGAAATTTATGGAAACCATACTTAAGGAGAGGATTGTGGAACATCTAAAATCCCATGGATTGAAAGATGAAAAACAGCATGGGTTTACTTCAGGGAGATCATGTCAAACTAATCTTATTGATTTTTTTGATTGGGTGACTAAAATAATAGATGGCGGAGGTGCAGTAGACATCGCTTATCTAGACTTTAGTAAGGCTTTTGATACTGTCCCACATAGAAGGCTTATCAATACATTGCAGTCTTTGTGCTTGGACTCCCATATTGTTGAATGGATTAGGCAGTGGCTGAGGGACAGGCAACCGAGGGTTGTAGTCAATGGAGTATATTCAGACCATGGTCTTGTTACCAGTGGGGTACCTCAGGGATCTGTTCTGGGACCCATATTGTTTAATATCTTTATCAGCAAAATTGCATAAGGGCCTCTATGGTAAGTTGTGTCTTTTTGCTGATGACACAAAGATTTGTAACAGGGTTGATGTTCCTGGAGGGATACACCAAATGGAAAAGGATTTAGGAAAACTAGAGGAATGGTCAAAAATCTGGCAACTAAAATTTAATGTTGATAAGTGCAAGATAATGCACCTGGGGCGTAAAAACCCAAGAGCAGAATATAAAGTCAGTGATACAGTCATAACCTCAGTATCTGAGGAAAAGGATTTAGGGGTCATTATTTCAGAATACTTAACCGCTTCACGTCCGCCCATAGGATATAAACGTCCTATGGGTGGACGTCTATCTCCTAATGCACGTTTTAAAACGTCTTTTTAGAAACAGCAGCTGCACGCTAATCGTGCAGCTGCTGATCGGGTTGCCCGCTGTCAGTGACAGCAGGGCAACCCTAAGACAAGGCAGGGACAGTTCCCAGGTGTCCCTGCCTTCACGATCGCTGCAGACACAGCGCTCACCGAGCGCTGTGTCTGCAGAGCAGGAAGCGCTGTGCGCTTCCTGTTCCGGCCCGGCGGTCATGTGACCGCCGTGACCGGAGAGTGCAGGAGCTGTGTGAGGTCTCTCAGAGACCTCGATCAGCCATGCTGTGAGGCTGTACAGCGCTAGATTGCTGCTGTACAGCCTCTCTAGGGGTGCATTTGTCCTGTAACTGGGGCTACTATGTCAGCCCCAGTTACAGGAGAAATCAACTGTGAAAAAAAAATGAAAAAGTGAAGCAAATATCCCCCAGAGGTCTTGTATGACCTTATGGGGGACGAAAAGTGTAAAATAAAATAAAAATAAAATAAAGGGTTGAAAAAATTAAATAAAAAAAAGTTTCACATGTAAAAAAAATAAAAATTCCCAAGTAAGGAATAAAAAAAAAAATTTAAAATAGAAAAAATAAAATAAAATAGACATATTTAGTATTGCCGCGTCCATAAAAACTAGCTCTATAAAAATATCACATGACCTAACCCCTCCGGTGAACACCGTAAAAAAAAAAAAAAAAAAAAAAACTGTGTCAAAACAAGCAACTTTTGTCACCTTGCATCACAAAAGGTGCAACAACAAGTGATCAAAAACGCGTATGTCCCACAAAATAGTACCAATAAAACCGTCACCTCATCCTTCAAAAAATGAGCCCCTACATAAGAAAATCTCTCAAAAAATAAAAAAACTATAGCTCTTAGAACATGGAGACACTAAAACATAATTTCTTTGGTTTCAAAAATGCTATTATTGTGTTAAAGTGAAACAAATAAAATAAAGTATACATATTAGGTATTGCCGCGTCCGTAAAAACCAGCTCTATAAAAATATCACATGACCTAACCCCTCGGGTGAACACCGTAAAAAGAAAATAAAAAAAACTGTGTCAAAACAAGCAATTTTTGTCACCTTGCATCACAAAAGGTGCAACACCAAGTGATCAAAAATGCGTATGTCCCACAAAATGGTACCAATAAAACCATCACCTCATCCCGCAAAAAATGAGCCCCTACATAAGAAAATCTCTCAAAAAATAAAAAAACTATAGCTCTCAGAACATGGACACATTAAAACATAATTTTTTGGTTTCAAAAATGCTATTATTGTGTAAAACTTTAATAAATGAGAAAAAGTATACATATTAGGTATCGCCACGTCCATAACAATCTGCTCTATAAAAATGTCACTTGACTGAACCCCTCAGGTGAACGCTGTAAAAATAAATAAATAGAAACTGTGCTAAAACAACCAATTTTTTTGGTCACCTTGCCCCATAAAGTGTTATAATGAATGATCAAAAAATCATATGTACCCAAAAATAGTACTAATAAAACTGGCACCTTATCCCCTAGTTTCCACAATGGGGTCACTTCTTGGGAGTTTCTACTGTAAGGGTGCATCAGGGGGCTTCAAATGGGACATGGCATCTAAAAACCATGTGGAGTTCCTTTTCTTCTGCGCCCTGCCGTGTGCCCATACAGCAGTTTATGACCACATGTGGGGTGTTTCTGTAAACCGCAGAATCTGGGTAATAAATATTGAGTTTTGTTTGGCTGTTAACCATCGATGTGTTAAAGAAAAAAATTGATTAAAATGGAAAATCTGCCAAAAAAGTGAAATTTAAAAATTTGATCTCCATTTTCCTTTAATTCTTGTGGAACGCCTAAAGGGTTAACAAAGTTTGTAAAATCGGTTTTGAATACCTTGAGGGGTGTAGTTTCTACAATGGGGTCATTTATGGGGGTATCCACTATGTAGGCCCCACAAAGTGACTTCATACCTGAACTGGTCCTTAAAAAGTGGGTTTTGGCAATTTTCTTAAATATTTGAAGAATTGCTTCTAAACTTCTAAGCCTTCTAACGTCCTAAAAAAATAAAATGACATTTCCAAAATGATGCCAACATAAAGTAGACATATGGGGAATGTTAAATAATAAATATTTTATGAGGTATCACTTTGTTTTAAAAGCAGAGAAATTGAAATTTAGAAAATTGCGAATTTTTCAAATTTTTGGGTAAATTTGGGATTTTTTCATAAATAAAGGTGAAATATTTTGACTCAAATTTATGACTATCATGAAGTACAATGTGTCACGAGAAAACAATCTGTGAATGACTTGGATAAATAAAGGCTTTCCAAAGTTATTACCACATAAAGTGAGATATGTCAGTTTTGCAAAATTTGGCCTGGTCAGGAAGGGGGCAAAGGGCCCAGGTGGGAAGTGGTTAAAGGTAGACAGACAATGTCATAGAGCAGCAGGAAATGCTAGCAGAATGCTTCGGGTATAGGGAGAGGCATTAACAGTAGAAAGAGGGAGGTGCTCATGCCGCTCTACAGAGCACTAGTGAGACCTCATTTGGAGTATTGTGCGCAGTACTGGAGACCATATCTCCAGAAGGATATTGATACTTTGAAGAGAGTTCAGAGAAGAGCTACTAAACTAGTACATGGATTGCAGGATAAAACTTATCAGGAAAGATTAAAGGACCTTAACATGTATAGCTTAGAAGAAATACGAGACAGAGGGGATATGATAAAAAAAATTGAAATACATAAAGGGAATCAACAAGGTAAAAGAGGAGAGAATATTTAAAAGAAGAAAAACTGCTACAAGAGGACATAGTTTTAAATTAGAGGGGCAAAGGTTTAAAAGTAATATAAGGAAGTATTACTTTACTGAGAGAGTAGTGGATGCATGGAATAGCCTTCCTGCCGAAGTGGTAGCTGCAAATACAGTGAAGGAGTTTAAGCATGCATGGGATAGGCATAAGGCCATCCTTCATATAAGATAGGGCCAGGGGCTATTCATAGTATTCAGTATATTGGGCAGACTAGATGGGCCAAATGTTTCTTATCTGCCAACACATTCTATGTTTCTACGTTCTATGTTTCTATGTTAATTGAACACTGTTCACTACAATATACAGTAGCTGTGACACATGAAAATACAGGAGGTAGTACACTATACTGTTCTACTGTAAATGTATTTTATAGCAAAAGTTTTATCTTTAAAAAAAAAAGTGAAATTAGGCAGAGTTCAATACAACATAATAGAACATGAGTGAATAGCATCAGGTACTCTATTCTGTGATGAATGGAATTTTTGTATTTTAGGCACAATTGGGCATATTCAGCAGCAAAAGTGTACACTGACTGTGACACATTGCACATTATGGTTAATTTTTTCCTGCTTGGCGCAAAGGAATCGGCTTCCTACGGATGATGAATGCATCTTCTTTATTATAAATCAGTCAGCAAACCAAAAAACTATGCATTTCGGGGAAACCTATGTCCCCTTCATCAGGTGAGCTTGCATTGCACATCAGTAAAGTTGAGCGGACACCTGGATGTTTGGGTTCGACGGGTTCAGCCGAACTTCGGAAAAAAGTTTGAGTTCGGGACCCGAACTTGACCCGAACTTGACCCCGAACCTGAACCCCATTGAAGTCATAGGGGGGCCTAACTTTTGAGCACTAAAATGGCTGTAAAAATGTCATGGAAAGGGCTAGAGGGCTGCAAATGGCGTCAAAATGTGGTTAAGAGCATGGCAAGTGCTCTGCAAACAAATGTGGATATGGAAATGACTTTAAATAACATAAAATACGTAAAAATAAAAAATAATGATCTTGATCTAGGAGGACCAGGTCCATATGGAGTAGGAGGTTGAGGAGGCAGTGGATGTGGCGGTGGCGGTGGAAGCGGCGGTGGAGGAAGAGGTAGCCTACACTGGTTTTTGGTTTTAAATTAAATTTTTAGAATTAGGGCACACCCCAAAACATTGGGAAAGATAACCTGTGATAACCCCCTCCAGTCATGCTAAACACACGTTCAGACAATACACACCTCCAAGGGGTAAACGGCAAGCTTAGGCCATGAGCCCAATTTGGAGACCCAGAAGTTGCAGGGGCTGACCCCTGTCAGTCAGTTCGTGTAGGCGTGTGCACACTTACTGCCCCACCATGTCGCACGTCCCCGTGATGTTCACAATCCAATTTGATATCTGCTCTATCAACTTTCGATGTTCTTTTATGCGCATACCATGGTAAATACGGGTGGCGGGGAATCAGGGTTCCAGGCAGGAGAGGGAGCGTGAGAAAAAGAGACCAAATTTAAGGGAGGATCCATTTTTTCTAATTTAAAATTAGGGAAAAATTATTAAAGCATAAAAGTGTGTCAAGTTTTCAAAGTTTAAGCATTGAATGTAAGGATGTGGTACGCATTAATTACTGAATAATTTATTAAATTTTATTCCCTGTCACCTATGCATAGCAGGTGTTTATTCTCGTCTAAAATTGTATAATGTCAACCCAAGAATGTAACAGAAAAATTATTGAAATTTATTAAGCTGTCAACTAGGTATAGGAGTGGTACATCACACCCAAAAATGGGTGAATTTCACCAGAATATGTAACTGACATATTTATTTATTTTTTAACCTGTCTACTAGGTTTAACAGTGGTACTATACACCCAAAAATTTGTTTATTTCGCCAGAAAAGGTAACAGACAATTTTTTTTTTTTTTTTTTTACCATTCCACAAGGTATAGCAGTGGTACTATACTCGCCAAAATTGGTGAATTTCACCCTAAAATGTATATGACAATTTATTTATTTTTAAACCGGCCTACTAGGTATAGCAGTGGTACTATACACCCAAATATTGGTTAATTTCACCCGAAAAAGTAAATGCCAAATTTATGTTTTTTGTTTAACCTGTCTACTAGGTATAGCAGTGGTACTATACACCCAAAAATTTGTTAATTTTACCATAAAATGTAACTGACAATTTTTTTTTTTTTTTTTACCGGTCCACTAGCTATAGCAGTGGTACTATACACACCAAAATTGGTGAATTTCACCCAAAAATGTAAATGACAATTTTTTTTATATTTTTTTACCGGTCTACTAGGTATAGCAGTGAAATGAAATAGGTATAGCAGTGGTACTGTACACACCAAAAATGGTGAATTTCACCCGAAAATGTAAATGAAAATGTATTTATTTTTTAACCTGTCTACTAGGTATAGCAGTGGTACTATACACCCAAAAATTTATTAATTTTACCATAAAATGTAACTGACAATTTTATTTTTATTTTTTACCGGTCTACTAGGTATAGCAGTGGTACTATACACCCCAAAATTTTTGAATTTCACCCTAAAATGTAAATGACAAAGTAGTGAAATGATATAAAATAAAACACAGGAAAAAAAATGGATTTATGAGGTGGAGTTCCATATGGAGTAGGAGTTTGAGGAACCGGTGGACATAGCGGAGTAGGTGGAAGCGGCGGTGGAGGAGGATGAGATAGCCAACACAGGTTTTTGGTTTTAATTTAATTTAGTAAAATTAAGGTACACTCCAAAAGAGTGTGAAATATAAAAAAATACAAACATGAGCAATTGTGCTGCAGTTTAACAATGGCTGCTTAGTGCCGGTATACATGTCTATTCTGCACAAGGTACGGACAAGTCCTGAGGGATCCATGCCTGGTTCATTTTAATGAACGCGAGCTTGTCCACATTGGCTGTGGACAGGCGGCTGCGCTTGTCTGTGATGACACCCCCTGCCGTGCTAAACACACGTTCAGATAATACACTGGCTGCAGGGCAGGCCAGTACGTCCAAGGCGTAAAGGGCAAGCTCAGGCCATGTGCCAAATTTGGAGACCCAGAAGTTGAAGGGGGCAGACCCGTCATTCAGTACGTGTAGGCGTGTGCACACATACTGCTCCACCATGTTGGTGAAATGCTGCCTCCTGCTAAGACGTTCCATATCAGCTGGTAGTGCTGTTTGTTTTGGCATGCTGACAAAGCTTTTCCCCATTTCGGCCATGCTAACCCTGCCTTGTGAGGTGCTGGCGGTGCCCCAGCTGCGTTGGCGACCTCTTCCTCTGCCTTCGCCTTGTGCTTCCACTCTTCCCCCGCTGTCAGGTGGGAATGCCACCAGCAGCTCGTCTACCAGCGCGCGCTTGTACTCGCGCATCTTACGTTCATGCTCCAGTGACGGAATTAAGGACGGTACGTTGTCCTTGTAACAGGGATCCAGCAGCGTGGCCACCCAGTAATCATCACAAGTTAGAATGTGGGCAACTCGACGGTCGTTGGGGAGACACTGCAGCATGTAATCGCTCATGTGTGCCAGGCTGCCCAGAGGCAATGAAAAGCTGTCCTCTGTGGGAGGTGTATCGTCTGTCTCCTCTGTATCCGCCCATCCACGCACCAGTGATGGCCATGAGCTGGTCTGGGTGCCACCCTGCTGTGAACATGGTTCCTCCTCCTCGATCTCCTCCTCCTCATCCTCCACCTCCTCATCCTCCAGAACTGTGCCCTGGCTGGACAATTGTGTACCTTGCATTTGTGGGAGCAGGAACCCACCCTCGGAGCCACTTGGGAATGACTGGCCAGAAACCCTATGAAATTATCCCTCTTCCTTCTCCTCCTCCTGTGCCACATCCTCTTCCATCATCGCCAGGAGAGTTTTTTCAAGGAGGCATAGAAGTGGGATAGTAACGCTGAGAATGGCGTTATCTCCACTGGCCATGTTGGTGGAGTACTCAAAACAGCGCAACAAGGAACACAGGTCTCGCATGGAGACCCAGTAATTGGTGGTGAAGTGGTGCTGTTCCGCCGAGCGACTCACCCGTGTGTGCTACAGCTGAAACTCCACTATCGCCTGCTGCTGCTGGCACAGTCTGGACAGAATGTGCAAGGTGGAGTTCCACCTTGTGGGCACGTCACATATGAGGCGGTGAGCAGGAAGGCCGAAGTTACGCTGCAGCACTGACAGGCGAGCAGCAGCAGGGTGAGAACGCCGAAAGCGCGCACAGACAGCCCACACTTTATGCAGCAGCTCTGACATGTCGGGGTAATTTTTAAGGAATCTCTGCACCACCAAATTCAGCACATGCGCCAGGAAAGGGATGTGCGTCAAACCGTCTAGTCCCAGAGCTGCTACGAGATTTTGCCCATTATCGCACACCCCCAGGCCGGGCTTGAGGCTGACTGGAACAAACCACTCATCGGTCTGTTGGTCAAGGCCCGTCCACAGCACCTGCGCGGTGTAGGAGGGGTATCTCACACGGTCTGAACCAGTGTTGGCCTGAATTAAATATATCTTTGCACAAAATGGCTGTATTTCAAATGGCTGTATTTCAAATGCCTGATTCAAACCCCTGTATGTAGAGGGGGTATCTCACAGGGCCTGAACAACTGTAGGCCTGAATTCAATATTGGTGCAACAAATGGCGCTATTTAAAATCTCTGAATGTAACCCAAATGTATTATGGGTGTATCTCACAATGACATCTGCATCAAAGGCTGCCAACTAAATTTTTTGTGCCCAAACGAGTGTTTGTTTAGCAACTGAATTTGACACCAGTATATAAGCCTGTAATTTCACACGTGCTGATGCTGCAAGTCCTGAAAATTGAGATTTATGTCAAAAAAGTGTGTTTTTTAAACCCCAGAAAATGATGGGTTTATTTCTAGCTTAAATTGCACACTGACTAATCAAGATGCTGTAGATTGCCAAAATTGTGTTTTTTTGGTAACAGAGATATGAAAGATGTATATTTTACACTTGAATTTAACACTTGCAGATCTGGAAAATAACAGAATATGAAAGTTGTATAATATAATGCACCTGGGGCGTAAAAACCCAAGAGCAGAATATAAAATCAGTGATACAGTCCTAACCTCAGTATCTGAGGAAAGGGATTTAGGGATCATTATTTCAGAAGACTTAAAGGTAGGCAGACAATGTCATAGAGCAGCAGGAAATGCTAGCAGAATGCTTGGGTGTATAGCAAGAGGAATTACCAGTAGAAAGAGGGAGGTGCTCATGCCGCTCTACAGAGCACTAGTGAGACCTCATTTGGAGTATTGTGCTCAGTACTGGAGATCATATCTCCAGAAGGATATTGATACTTTGGAGAGAGTTCAGAGAAGAGCTACTAAACTGGTACATGGATTGCAGGATAAAACTTACCAGGAAAGATTAAAGGACCTTAACATGTATAGCTTGGAAGAAAGACGAGACAGAGGGGATATGATAGAAACTTTTAAATACATAAAGGGAATCAACAAGGTAAAAGAGGAGAGAATATTTAAAAGAAGAAAAACTGCTACAAGAGGACATAGTTTTAAATTAGAGGGGCAAAGGTTTAAAAGTAATATCAGGAAGTATTACTTTACTGAGAGAGTAGTGGATGCATGGAATAGCCTTCCTGCAGAAGTGGTAGCTGCAAATACAGTGAAGGAGTTTAAGCATGCATGGGATAGGCATAAGGCCATCCTTCATATAAGATAGGGCCAGGGGCTATCCATAGTATTCAGTATATTGGGCAGACTAGATGGGCCAAATGGTTCTTATCTGCCGACACATTCTATGTTTCTATGTTTCTATATTAAACTTGAATTTAACACTTGGAGATCTGGAAAATACTGTTTTTTGAAAAAATAAGTGTGTTTTTCAAACCCGAGAAAATGATGGGTGTATTTCTACCTTAAATTGCACACTGACTAATACAGATGTTGTAGATTGACAAAAAAGTCTTTTTTTTTGGTAACAGAATATGAAAGCTGTATATATTAAACTTGAATTTAACACTTGCAGATCTGGATAATACAGTTTTTTGTTTTTTTTTTAAAGTGTGTTTTTCAATCCCCACAAAATGATGGGTGTATTTCTACCTTAACCTTCTCAGGACCGCCGTACGCAGGATTGCGTCTTTGCGGCGGCCCTGCTCTTCTGGGTGGACGCGCCGGCGCGTCCTCTCGCGAGACGCGAGATTTCCTGTGAACGCGCGCACACAGGCGCGCGTGTTCACAGGAACGGAAGGTAAGAGAGTGGATCTCCAGCCTGCCAGCGGCGATCGTTCGCTGGCAGGCTGGAGATGTGATTTTTTTAACCCCTAACAGGTATATTAGACGCTGTTTTGATATCAGCGTCTAATATACCTGCTACTTGGTCCTCTGGTGGTCCCTTTTGTTTGGATCGACCACCAGAGGACACAGGTAGCTTAGTAATATGTTACACCAAGCACCACTACACTACACCCCCCCCCTGTCACTTATTAACCCCTTGATCACCCTTGATCACCCCTGATCACACCATATAGACTCCCTGATCACCCCCCTGTCATTGATTACCCCCCTGTCATTGATCACACCCCTGTAAAGCTCCATTCAGACGTCCGCATGATTTTTACGGATCCACTGATAGATGGATCGGATCCGCAAAACGCATACGGACGTCTGAATGGAGCCTTACAGGGGCGTGATCAATGACTGTGGTGATCACCCCATATAGACTCCCTCATCACCCCCCTGTCATTGATTACCCCCCTGTCATTGATCACACCCCTCTAAAGCTCCATTCAGATGTCTGCATGATTTTTACGGATCCACTGATAGATGGATCGGATCCGCAAAACGCATACGGACGTCTGAATGGAGCCTTACAGGGGCGTGATCAATGACTGTGGTGATCACCCCATATAGACTCCCTGATCACCCCCCTGTCATTGATTACCCCCCTGTCATTGATCACACCCCTGTAAAGCTCCATTCAGATGTACGCATGATTTTTACGGATCCACTTTTAGATGGATCGGATCCGCAAAACGCATACGGACGTCTGAATGGAGCCTTACAGGGGCGTGATCAATGACTGTGGTGATCACCCCATATAGACTCCCTGATCACCCCCCTGTCATTGATTACCCCCCTGTCATTGATCACACCCCTGTAAAGCTCCATTCAGACGTCTGCATGATTTTTACGGATCCACTGATAGATGGATCGGATCCGCAAAACGCATACGGACGTCTGAATGGAGCCTTACAGGGGCGTGATCAATGACTGTGGTGATCACCCCATATAGACTCCCTGATCACCCCCCTGTCATTGATTACCCCCCTGTCATTGATCACACCCCTGTAAAGCTCCATTCAGACATCTGCATGATTTTTACGGATCCACTGATAGATGGATCGGATCCGCAAAACGCATACGGACGTCTGAATGGAGCCTTACAGGGGCATGATCAATGACTGTGGTGATCCCCCTATATAGACTCATTCATCACCCCCCTGTCATTGATTACCCCCCTGTCATTGATCACACCCCTGTAAAGCTCCATTCAGACGTCTGCATGATTTTTACGGATCCACTGATAGATGGATCGGATCCGCAAAACGCATACGGACGTCTGAATGGAGCCTTACAGGGGCGTGATCAATGACTGTGGTGATCACCCCATACCCCCCTGTCATTGATCACACCCCTGTAAAGCTCCATTCAGATGTCCGCATGATTTTTACGGATCCACTGATAGATGGATCGGATCCGCAAAACACATACAGGCGTCTCCCTGGAGCCTTCCAGGGGGGGTGATTACCCCATATAGTCTCCCTGATCACCCCCCTGTCATTGATCACCCCCCCTGTCATTGATCACCCCCCTGTCATTGATCACCCCCCTGTCAGGCTGCATTCAGATGTCAGTATGATTTTTACAGATCCACGGATAGATGGATCGGATCCGCAAAACACATACGGACATCTGAATGGAGCCTTACAGGAGGGTGATCAATGACACGGGGGTGATCACCCCATATAGACTCTCTGATCACCCTCCTGTCATTGATCACCCCCCTGTCATTGATCACCCTCCTGTAAGGCTCCATTCAGACATTTTTTTGGCCCAAGTTAGCGGAAATTATATATTTTTTTTCTTACAAAGTCTCATATTCCACTAACTTGTGTCAAAAAATAAAATCTCACATGAACTCACCATACCCCTCACGGAATCCAAATGCGTAAAAATTTTTAGACATTTATATTCCAGACTTCTTCTCACGCTTCAGGGCCCCTAGAATGCCAGGGCAGTATAAATACCCCACATGTGACCCCATTTCGGAAAGAAGACACCCCAAGGTATTCCGTGAGGGGCATATTGAGTCCATGAAAGATTGAAATTTTTGTCCCAAGTTAGCGGAAAGGGAGACTTTGTGAGAAAAAAATATATATATCAATTTCTGCTAACTTGTGCCAAAAAAAAAGAATTCTATGAACTCGCCATGCCCCTCATTGAATACCTTGGGGTGTGTTCTTTCCAAAATGGGGTCACATGTGGGGTATTTATACTACCCTGGCATTCTAGGGGTCCTAAAGCGTGAGAAGAAGTCTGGGATCCAAATATCTAAAAATGCCCTCATAAAATGAATGTGGGCCCCTTTGCGCATCTAGGCTGCAAAAAAGTGTCACACATGTGGTATCGCTGTATTCAGGAGAAGTTGGGCAATGTGTTTTGGGGTGTCATTTTACATATACCCATGCTGGGTGAGATAAATATCTTGGTCAAATGCCAACTTTGTATAAAAAAATGGGAAAAGTTGTCTTTTGACGAGATATTTCTTTCACCCAGCATGAGTATATGTAAAAAGACACCCCAAAACACATTGCCCAACTTCTGCTGAATACGGCGATACCACATGTGTGACACTTTTTTGCAGCCTAGGTGGGCAAAGGGGCCCACATTCCAAAGAGCACCTTTAGGATTTCACAGGTCATTTACCTACTTACCACACATTAGGGCCCCTGGAAAATGCCAGGGCAGTATAACTACCCCACAAGTGACCCCATTTTGGAAAGAAGACACCCCAAGGTATTCCGTGAGGGGCATGGCGAGTTCCTAGAATTTTATATTTTTTGTCACAAGTTAGCGGAAAATGATGATTTTTTTATTTTTATTTTTTTCCCTTACAAAGTCTCATATTCCACTAACTTTTGACAAAAAATAAAAACTTCCATGAACTCACTATGCCCATCACGAAATACCTTGGGGTGTCTTCTTTCCAAAATGGGGTCACTTGTGGGGTAGTTATACTGTTCTGGCATTCTAGGGGCCCAAATGTGTGGTAAGAAGTTTGAAATCAAAATGTGTAAAAAATGACCAGTGAAATACGAAAGGTGCTCATTGGAATATGGGCCCCTTTGCCCACCTAGGCTGCAAAAAAGTTTCACACATGTGGTATCTCCGTATTCAGGAGAAGTTGGGGAATGTGTTTTGGGGTGTCATTTTACATATACCCATGCTGGGTGAAAGAAATATCTCGGCAAAAGACAACTTTTCCCATTTTTTTATACAAAGTTGGCATTTGGCCAAGATATTTATCTCAACCAGCATGGGTATATGTAAAATGACACCCCAAAACACATTCCCCAACTTCTCCTGAATACGGAGATACCAGATGTGTGACACTTTTTTGCAGCCTAGGTGGGCAAAGGGATCCATATTCCAAAGAGCACCTTTCGGATTTCACTGGTCATTTTTAACAGAATTTGATTTCAAACTCCTTACCACACATTTGGGCCCCTAGAATGCCAGGGCAGTATAACTACCCCACAAGTGACCCCATTTTGGAAAGAAGACACCCCAAGGTATTCCATGAGGGGCATGGAGAGTTCCTAGAATTTTTTATTTTTTGTCACAAGTTAGTGGAAAATGATGATTTTATTATTTTTTTTTTTCTTACAAAGTCTCATATTCCACTAACTTGTGACAAAAAATAAAAACTTCCATGAACTCACTATGCCCATCAGCGAATACCTTGGGGTGTCTTCTTTACAAAATGGGGTCACTTGTGGGGTAGTTATACTGCCCTGGCATTCTAGGGGCCCAAATGTGTGGTAAGGAGTTTGAAATCAAATTCTGTAAAAAATGACCAGTGAAATCCGAAAGGTGCTCTTTGGAATATGGGCCCCTTTGCCCACCTAGGCTGCAAAAAAGTGTCACACATCTGGTATCTCCGTATTCAGGAAAAGTTGGGGAATGTGTTTTGGGGTGTCATTTTACATATACCCATGCTGGGTGAGATAAATATCTTGGTCATATGCCAACTTTGTATAAAAAAATGGGAAAAGTTGTCTTTTGCCAAAATATTTCTCTCACCCAGCATGGGTATATGCAAAATGACACCCCAAAACACATTCCCCAAATTCTCCTGAATACGGTGATACCAGATGTGTGACACTTTTTTGCAGCCTAGGTGGGCAAAGGGGCCCACATTCCAAAGAGCACCTTTCGGATTTCACTGGCCATTTTTTACAGAATTTGATTTCAAACTCCTTACCACACATTTGGGCCCCTAGAATGCCAGGGCAGTATAACTACCCCACAAGTGACCCCATTTTGGAAAGAAGACACCCCAAGGTATTCGCTGATGGGCATAGTGAGTTCATGGAAGTTTTTATTTTTTGTCACAAGTTAGTGGAATATGAGACTTTGTAAAAAAAAAAAAAAAAGAAAAATCAGCATTTTCCGCTAACTTGTGACAAAAAATAAAAAGTTCTATGAACTCACTATACCCATCAGCGAATACCTTATGGTGTCTACTTTCCGAAATGGGGTCATTTGTGGGGTGTTTGTACTGTCTGGGCATTGTAGAACCTCAGGAAACATGACAGGTGCTGAGAAAGTCAGAGCTGCTTCAAAAAGCGGAAATTCACATTTTTGTACCATAGTTTGTAAACGCTATAACTTTTACCCAAACCATTTTTTTTTTACCCAAACATTTTTTTTTTATCAAAGACATATAGAACAATAAATTTAGAGCAAAATTTATATATGGATCTTGTTTTTTTTGCAAAATTTTACAACTGAAAGTGAAAAATGTCATTTTTTTGCAAAAAAATCGTTAAATTTCGATTAATAACAAAAAAAAGTAAAAATGTCAGCAGCAATGAAATACCACTAAATGAAAGCTCTATTAGTGAGAAGAAAAGGAGGTAAAATTCATTTGGGTGGTAAGTTGCATGACCGAGCAATAAACGGTGAAAGTAGTGTAGGTCAGAAGTGTAAAAAGTGGCCTGGTCTTTCAGGGTGTTTAAAGAGGACCTTTCACCGATTCTTACCCTATGAACTAAGTATACAGACATGTGGAGCGGCGCCCGGGGATCTCTCTGCACTTACTATTATCCCCGGGCGCCGCTCCGTTCTCCTGCTATGCCCTCCGGTATCTCCGTTCCCTAAGTTATGGTAGGCGGAGTCTGCCCTAGCGCTGGCCAATCGCATTGCAGAGCTCACAGCCTGGGAGAAAATAACCTCCCAGGCTGTGAGCTCTGCGCTGCGATTGGCCAGCGCTAGGGCAGACTCCGCCTACCATAACTTAGGGACTGGTATCTCCGCCTACTATAACTTAGTGAGCGGAGATACCGGAGGGCATAGCAGGAGAACGGAGCGGCGCCCGGGGATAATAGTAAGTGCAGTGAGATCCCCGGGCGCCGCTTTACATATCTGTATAGTTAGTTCATAGGGTAAGAATCGGTGAAAGGTCTTCTTTAAGCACTGGGGGCTGAGGTGGTTAAATTGCACACTGACTAATCCAGATGTTTATTCAGTGTGCAATTCCAAATGTGGTGATTTGCAATGTCCCAAAAGTTCAGATGCAGTGCTGGTGCACTGAGCATGCATAAAATGGCCGCTGCCACCGCCACCCACCTAACTAACAGAATTATAAAAGTATTTTTTTTTTTGGTCTATGGCCTCAGGGCAGGGTAAAACGATTGTCTCCTGCACCCACACAACTATTTCTAGGTAGATCGCCGAGTTAGATTCTCTCCCTGAAATCACAAGTCCAGCAGCATCCTCTCCCTACACTTGTAACAGCAGAGTGACGTGCAGCGCTACATGACTCAAGCTTATATAGAGCCTGGGTCACATGCTGCTTTGGCCAATCACAGCCATGCCATTAGTAGGCATGGCTGTGATGGCCTCTTGGGGCAAGTAGTATGACGCTTGTTGATTGGCTGCTGTGCAGCCTTTTAAAAAGCGCCAAGAACGCGCCGAACACCGAACCCGAACTTTTACGGAAATGTTCGGGTTCGGGTCCGAGGTCCAAAAATCCTAAAGTTCGGTACGAACCCGACCTTTACAGTTCGGGTTCGCTCAACCCTACACATCATGTCAAGTCAGTTTTGGTACATTTATTATTAAATAAAGAAACTTTGCCACAGGTTTATTGAAAGAATGTGTAATTGTTAGGCCTCATGCACACGACCGTTGTGTGCATCTGTGGCCGTTGTGCCGTTTTCCGTTTTTTTTCGCGGACCCATTGACTTTCAATAGGTCCGTGGAAAAATCGGAAAATGCACCGTTTTGCAGCCACATCCGTGATCCGTGTTTCCTGTCTGTCAAAAAAATATGACCTGTCCTATTTTTTTGATGGACAACGGTTCACGGACCCATTCAAGTCAATGGGTCTGTGAAAGAACACGGATGCACACAAGATTGGCATCCGCGTCCGTGATTCGTGGCCGTAGGTTACTTTCATACAGACGGATCCGAGGATCCGTCTGCATAAAAGCTTTTTCAGAGATGAGTTTTCACTTAGTGAAAACTCATATCCGACAGTATATTCTAACACAGAGGCGACTACTCCAGGCTGTAGTGACCTGGTTTTTCCATAGCAGTGTCATGCAGATCCCTGTATACGGGTTAAAGAGTGAATACCAAGGAACTGCAAGGATACCGCTCTTAGGATTAGTGATGGACGAACATCGGCCGGGATGTTTCACGAAAGCCAAGGCGCGTTCACGAGCAAATGTTCGCGAACCGCGCATTCACGGCGGACCCTATTCACTTTAATGGCAGGTGAACCTGAAAAACCTTCAGGTCATATTTGTAGCCACCAAATACTTACTAGAAGTGCACAAATAGTCCCACAACATGGACAGTGACATAACAGAGGGGAATCGATGGCAAAAATTCCCACAAAAAATATGCATTTTAATCAGGGGCCATTTTTATGCATCTTAAAGGCAAACTCTAAAAAATTTGCCCTGCTGGAGCCTACCATTGTTTACAAAAAAAAGGGGGGGGACACCTAACCTGGGTAAAGGTATTTGTATACACATATATATTAATGGCAAGAATGGCCTAAACCTATCTTAATCCAGGTATAAAGTGTGTATTAAAACTTCACTTTTAATTCAACATAATGATAAAATAGCTGTGAGCCATAACAAACAATTAAAACACTTTGTTTCCACCCCAAAGAGTTGACGACTAGAGATGTCCCGAACTATTCGCCGGCTTGTTTGCGTTCGCCCCGGCGGGCGAACATATGCGATGTTCGGTCCGCCCCCTATTCGTCATCATTGTGTAAACTTTGACCCTGTACCTCACAGTCAGCAGACACATTCCAGCCAATCAGCATCATACCCTCCCTCCCAGACCCTCCCACCTCCTGGACAGCATCCATCTTAGATTCATTCGGAAGCTGCAGTGTCACAAATTGGACTAAGTTGTATTCTCAATGCGATTAATACAGGTTATATAAATGCCGGGGCCCCCTGCTCCTTGGGGGGCCCACTGTGCCCGCTCACTTCTGCAGCTGTGTCCTGCCTGTTCTGAGTTCTAGGGCAGCTTACCCCAGCATTGCAGATAATTTTCGCCATGTGCACTGCTGGGGTAAGCGGCACCAGAACTCAGAACAGGGTAGATGGAATTGTTTCGGTAGATGCTCGATCCTATGCTAGAATGTAGTTGTTAGAAGGAGTTCTGTGACATCACTGGTCACATGCTCCTTCATGGTCACATGACAAACCCTGACGGCAGCAGCAGCTTGTGGAAGGAGGGGCTGTGTGTGCCTGCAAGATGCAGAGTGAGGTAGGATGTGCTGCTGGAGAACACAAAACTTCATGAGGGGAAGCATATGGAGCTCATATATGAGGGGGCAGGTGGAGCACTCAGGGGCAGTGGGGTTCAAGTGGAGTGGAATCTGGTGCAATTAAGGGAGTTTATCGTACAGATCCAGGTGTATTCTGAGGGCCATTATGTGTGTGTGTGTCTGTCTGTCCCTGTGTGTGTGCCCCTTTCTGTGTCTATGGCCTCATGCACACCGGCCGTGTGCATCATGGATGTGGACCCATTCACTTGAATGGGTCCGCAATCGCTCAATGGGAAGCACTACGGAGTGCTTCTGTGGTGTTTCCGTCCGTGCCTCCGCACCACAAAAAAATAGAACATGTTCTATTTTTTTGTGCGATGCAGCCGGATCATGGACCCATTCAGATTGAATGGGTCTCAATCTGTCCCGACCGCCGCACGGATGTTGCCAGTGCATTGGGGACCACAAATTGTGGTCCCCAATGCACGGAACGGACGTATAACGGCAGTGTGCATGAGGCCTGAGGCATTGCTTAGACTCCATCCCACAGTCTAGCCAGTGCCTAATGGGTTACGGTTTAGACCACCTTGTGGTACATGTTGATAATTCCCTTTTAAACCTCAGTCCATGTCCCCTCAGTACTGGGAATCAGTGGGAGTCATATTATAAGGTAACAAAAGGTTGGAGCATAACTTAAGGTGGAATTCCATTTTCGATAGAAGTTGGTTGATGATTACACAGGTGTCTGTCCCTGTGTGTATGTGTGTCCCTGTGTGTGTCCCTGTGTGTGTCCCTGTGTGTGTCCCTGTGTGTGTGTCCCTGTGTGTGTCCCTGTGTGTGTGTGTCCCTGTCCCTGTGTGTGTGTCCCTGTCCCTGTGCGTGCACGCATCTGTCCCTGTGCGTGCGCGCGTCTGTCCCTGTGCGTGCGCGCGTCTGTCCCTGTGCGCGCGCGCGTCTGTCCCTGTGCGTGCGCGCGTCTGTCCCTGTGTGTGTGCGCACGTCTGTCCCTGTGTGTGCGCGCGTGTCTGTCCCTGTGTGTGCGCGCGTCTGTCCCTGTGTGTGCGAGCGTGTCTGCGAAGAGTATTGGATCAGGCCGTAGATGAGCATGAAGAGGAAGAGTTGTGGTCACCATCACCACCAGAAACAGCCTTATCAGCATCGCTTGCTGGACCTGCGGCAACACTGGAAGAGGATTGTGAGGAAGAGGAGTCAGAGGAGGAATGTGGCTTTGAGGAGGATGAAGAAGACCAAACACAACAGGCATCCCAGGATGCTCGTTGTCACCTATCTGGTACCCGTGGTGTTGTACGTGGCTGGGGGGAAGAACATACCTTCAGTGAGATCACTGAGGACGAGGAACGGGACATGAGTAGCTCGGCATCCAACCTTGTGCAAATGGGGTCTTTCATGCTGTTGTGCCTGTTGAGGGACCCTCTTATAAAAAGGCTGAAGGAGAACGACCTGTACTGGGTGGCCACGCAATTAGACCCCCGGTATAAGCAGAAAGTGCCTGAAATGTTACCGAATTACCGCAAGTCGGAAAGGATGCAGCAGTTCCAAAATAAATTAAAAAGTATGCTTTACACAGCGTATAAGGGTGATGTCACAGCACAATGGGAATCTAACAGGGGAAGAGGTGAAAGTAATCCTCCTCCTCCCACGACCACGCCGGCAAGGACAGGACGCTTTACAGATGTGTTGTTGATGGAGGACATGCAGTGCTTTTTAAGTCCTATGCATCGCTACAGCCCTTCGGGGTCCACCCCCAGAGAACAAGTGTCCTGTCAGAAAGGATCTTCAGTGCAGCAGGAGGTATTGTCACTGAGAAGAGAAGTCACCTAGGTCAAAAAAGTCTAGATTAGCTCACCTTTATTAAGATAAATGAGGGATGGATCCGGAAGGGACTGACAGTGGGCGATACATTCGACAAAAAAAGGCCTGATGAGATGAGCTGCCTTGGGCTAAAAATGGTCCACACGCTGCTGTATTTTATCTCTGAATGCCGGTTGACCTGCGTGACTTATCCGCCACCAACTAGGGTTCAAGTCGCAATTAGAGTTGAGCGAACACCTGGATGTTCGGGTTCGAGAAGTTCAGCCGAACTTCACGGAAATGTTCGGGTTCGGGATCCGAACCCGAACCGAACTTCGTCCCGAACCCGAACCCCATTGAAGTCAATGGGGACCCGAACTTTTGGGCACTAAAAAGGCTGTAAAACAGCCCAGGAAAGAGCTAGAGGGCTGCAAAAGGCAGCAACATGTAGGTAAACCCCCTGCAAACAAATGTGGATAGGTAAATGAATTAAAATTAAAATTAAAAAAATAAAAATGACCCAATATCAATTGGACAGAGGTCCCATAGCAGAGAATCTGGCTTCACATCAGCAGAGAATCAGTCTCTTCATGCCATAGCAAAGAATCTGGCTTCATGTCAGCACAGAATCAGTCTCTTCATGCCATAGCAGAGAATCTGGCTTCATGTCAGCGCAGAATCAGTCTTCATGTCATAGCAGAGAATCAGGCTTCACGTCACCCACCACTGGAACAGGCCACTGTCACACATTTAGGCCCCGGCACCCAGACAGAGGAGAGCGGTCCCGTAACAGAGAATCTGGCCTTATGTCAGCGCAGAATCTGTCTTCATGTCATAGCAGAGAATCAGGCTTCACGTCACCCACCACTGGAACAGGCCACTGTCACACATTTAGGCCCCGGCACCCAGACAGAGGAGAGAGGTCCTGTAACAGAGAATCTGGCCTTATGTCAGCGCAGAATCTGTCTTCATGTCATAGCAGAGAATCAGGCTTTACGTCACCCACCACTGGAACAGGCCACTGTCACACATTTAGGCCCCGGCACCTAGACAGAGGAGAGAGGTCCTGTAACAGAGAATCTGGCCTTATGTCAGCGCAGAATCAGTCTTCATGTCATAGCAGAGAATCAGGCTTCACGTCACCCACCACTGGAACAGGCCACTGTCACATATTTAGGCCCAGGCACCCAGGCAGAGGAGAGAGGTCGCGTAACAGAGAATCTGGCTTCATGTCAGCACAGAATCAGTCTTCATGTCATAGCAGAGAATCAGGCTTCACGTCACCCACCACTGGAACAGGCCACTGTCACACATTTAGGCCCCGGCACCCAGACAGAGGAGAGGTTCATTCAACTTTGGGTTTCCCCGCAATATAATGGTAAAATGAAATTAAAATAGTATTGAATGAGGAAGTGCCCTGGAGTAGAATAATATATTGTTAAGGGGAGGTAGTTAATATCTAATCTGCACAAGGGATGGACAGGTCATGTGGGATCCATGCCTGGTTCATTTTTATGAACGTCAGCTTGTCCACATTGGCTGTAGACAGGCAGCTGCGTTTGTCTGTAATGACGCCCCCTGCCGTGCTGAATACACGTTCAGACAAAACGCTGGCCGCCGGGCAGGCCATTACCTCCAAGGCATAAAAGGCTAGCTCTGGCCACGTGGACAATTTGGAGACCCAGAAGTTGAATGGGGCCGAACCATCAGTCAGTACGTGGACGGGTGTGCACAGGTACTGTTCCACCATGTTAGTGAAATGTTGCCTCCTGCTAACACGTTCCGTATCAGGTGGTGGTGCACTTAACTCTGCTGTCGTTGCGCAGGCACTGCAGCATGTAGTCGCTCATGTGTGCCAGGCTGCCCAGAGGTAAGGACAAGCTGTCCTCTGTGGGAGGCGTATCGTCATCGTCCTGTATTTCCCCCCAGCCACGCACCAGTGATGGGCCCGAGCTGCTTTGGGTGCCACCCCGCTGTGAACATGCTTCATCCTCATCCTCCTCCACCTCATCCTCGTCCTCCTCGTCCTCCAGTAGTGGGTCCTGTCTGGCCACATTTGTACCTGGCCTCTGGTGTTGCAAAAAACCTCCCTCTGAGTCACTTCGAAGAGACTGGCCTGAAAGTGCTAAAAATGACCCCTCTTCCTCCTGGGCCACCTCCTCTTCCATTATCGCCCTAAGTGTTTTCTCAAGGAGACATAGAAGTGGTATTGTAACGCTGATAACGGCGTCATCGCCACTGGCCATGTTGGTGGAGTACTCGAAACAGCGCAACAGGGCACACAGGTCTCGCATGGAGGCCCAGTCATTGGTGGTGAAGTGTGTCTGATCCACAGTGCGACTGACCCGTGCGTGCTGCAGCTGAAACTCCACTATGGCCTGCTGCTGCTCGCACAGTCTGTCCAGCATATGCAAGGTGGAGTTCCACCTGGTGGGTACGTCGCATATGAGGCGGTGAGCGGGAAGGCCGAAGTTACGCTGTAGCGCAGACAGGCGAGCAGCGGCAGGGTGTGAACTCCGGAAGCGCGAACAGACGGCCCGCACTTTATGCAGCAGCTCTGACATGTCGGGGTAGTTGCGAATGAACTTCTGCACCACCAAATTCAGCACATGCGCCAGGCAAGGGATGTGCGTCAAACCGGCTAGTCCCAGAGCTGCAACGAGATTTCGCCCATTATCGCACACCACTAGGCCGGGCTTGAGGCTCACCGGCAGCAACCACTCGTCGGTCTGTTCTATACCCCGCCACAACTCCTGTGCGGTGTGGGGCCTGTCCCCCAAACATATGAGTTTCAGAATGGCCTGCTGACGTTTACCCCGTGCTGTGCTGAAGTTGGTGGTGAAGGTGTGTGGCTGACTGGATGAGCAGGTGGAAAAAGAGGAGGAGGAAGCTGAGTAGGAGGAGAAGGAGACAGGAGGCCAAGAATGTTGCCCTGCGATCCTTGGGGGCGGAAGGACGTGCGCCAAACAGCTCTCCGCCTGGGGCCCAGCCGCCACTACATCTCCCTAACTACACAGCGATGCTATCAATCATGTCGCGGTAAGTGGGCCTATGCGCTTTGATCAAACTGTATACTAATTGCCTCTATATAGTGCACAGCAAATGATTGATAGCATCGCTGTATAGCCATGTTTTTTCATAAGAAATGCTGATAATTGAAAACAGTTGTATATCAGAAGCATAGGTATGAGGATGTGCGATTTAGAGATTCTCTCTACATATCCATACAATTTATGCTATAAACTTCTCTTTCCCCCCTCCCCTGAATCAGCACTCCTCCCCATGTGGCTCAGGTGCTTTTTAATTAGCAGAAGTCTGCAAAGGGTTTATATATTCCTACCACATCTCAGTTGGAGTTCCTGAGAGGCTGTGAACAGGTGAGCCATTTGCACCAGTTCACATGCGGCGCTGGACGGCGGCCGTCTCTGCTTCTGTGCCGTGCTGGTGGAGTGATGGGACCCGGGGCCCATGTGGCCTCACTGTACAGTGGGGTCGCTGTGCGGCTGCTGGATCCCATTGCCTGCTGGAGCGGTGTGCTATAAACTTCTTTTCCCCCCTCCCCTGAATCAGCACTCCTCCCCATGTGGCTCAGGTGCTTTTTAATTAGCAGAAGTCTGCAAAGGGTTTATATATTCCTACCACATCTCAGTTGGAGTTCCTGAGAGGCTGTGAACAGGTGAGCCATTTGCACCAGTTCACATGCGGCGCTGTGCGGCGGCCGTCTCTGCTTCTGTGCCGTGCTGGGGGAGTGATGGGACCCGGGGCCCATGTGGCCTCACTGTACAGTGGGGCCGCTGTGCGGCTGCTGGATCCCATTGCCTGCTGGAGCGGTGTGGAGGCGTTTCGGTCGCCGCACGGCTCTGCGCCATGGTTAGAGTAGGTTCCCACTTAAACAAGAGGCATCCTTGTCGCGGTAAGTGGGCCTATGCGCTTTGATCAAACTGTATACTAATTGCCTCTATATAGTGCACAGCAAATGATTGATAGCATCGCTGTATAGCCATGTTTTATCATAAGAAATGCTGATAATTGAAAACAGTTGTATATCAGAAGCATAGGTATGAGGATGTGCGATTTAGAGATTCTCTCTACATATCCATACAATTTATGCTATAAACTTCTTTTCCCCCCTCCCCTGAATCAGCACTCCTCCCCATGTGGCTCAGGTGCTTTTTAATTAGCAGAAGTCTGCAAAGGGTTTATATATTCCTACCACATCTCAGTTGGAGTTCCTGAGAGGCTGTGAACAGGTGAGCCATTTGCACCAGTTCACATGCGGCGCTGTGCGGCGGCCGTCTCTGCTTCTGTGCCGTGCTGGTGGAGTGATGGGACCCGGGGCCCATGTGGCCTCACTGTACAGTGGGGCCGCTGTGCGGCTGCTGGATCCCATTGCCTGCTGGAGCGGTGTGGAGGCGTTTCGGTCGCCGCACGGCTCTGCGCCATGGTTAGAGTAGGTTCCCACTTAAACAAGAGGCATCCTTGTCGCGGTAAGTGGGCCTATGCGCTTTGATCAAACTGTATACTAATTGCCTCTATATAGTGCACAGCAAATGATTGATAGCATCGCTGTATAGCCATGTTTTATCATAAGAAATGCTGATAATTGAAAACAGTTGTATATCAGAAGCATAGGTATGAGGATGTGCGATTTAGAGATTCTCTCTACATATCCATACAATTTATGCTATAAACTTCTTTTCCCCCCTCCCCTGAATCAGCACTCCTCCCCATGTGGCTCAGGTGCTTTTTAATTAGCAGAAGTCTGCAAAGGGTTTATATATTCCTACCACATCTCAGTTGGAGTTCCTGAGAGGCTGTGAACAGGTGAGCCATTTGCACCAGTTCACATGCGGCGCTGTGCGGCGGCCGTCTCTGCTTCTGTGCCGTGCTGGTGGAGTGATGGGACCCGGGGCCCATGTGGCCTCACTGTACAGTGGGGCCGCTGTGCGGCTGCTGGATCCCATTGCCTGCTGGAGCGGTGTGGAGGCGTTTCGGTCGCCGCACGGCTCTGCGCCATGGTTAGAGTAGGTTCCCACTTAAACAAGAGGCATCCTTGTCGCGGTAAGTGGGCCTATGCGCTTTGATCAAACTGTATACTAATTGCCTCTATATAGTGCACAGCAAATGATTGATAGCATCGCTGTATAGCCATGTTTTATCATAAGAAATGCTGATAATTGAAAACAGTTGTATATCAGAAGCATAGGTATGAGGATGTGCGATTTAGAGATTCTCTCTACATATCCATACAATTTATGCTATAAACTTCTCTTTCCCCCCTCCCCTGAATCAGCACTCCTCCCCATGTGGCTCAGGTGCTTTTTAATTAGCAGAAGTCTGCAAAGGGTTTATATATTCCTACCACATCTCAGTTGGAGTTCCTGAGAGGCTGTGAACAGGTGAGCCATTTGCACCAGTTCACATGCGGCGCTGTGCGGCGGCCGTCTCTGCTTCTGTGCCGTGCTGGTGGAGTGATGGGACCCGGGGCCCATGTGGCCTCACTGTACAGTGGGGCCGCTGTGCGGCTGCTGGATCCCATTGCCTGCTGGAGCGGTGTGGAGGCGTTTCGGTCGCCGCACGGCTCTGCGCCATGGTTAGAGTAGGTTCCCACTTAAACAAGAGGCATCCTTGTCGCGGTAAGTGGGCCTATGCGCTTTGATCAAACTGTATACTAATTGCCTCTATATAGTGCACAGCAAATGATTGATAGCATCGCTGTATAGCCATGTTTTATCATAAGAAATGCTGATAATTGAAAACAGTTGTATATCAGAAGCATAGGTATGAGGATGTGCGATTTAGAGATTCTCTCTACATATCCATACAATTTATGCTATAAACTTCTTTTCCCCCCTCCCCTGAATCAGCACTCCTCCCCATGTGGCTCAGGTGCTTTTTAATTAGCAGAAGTCTGCAAAGGGTTTATATATTCCTACCACATCTCAGTTGGAGTTCCTGAGAGGCTGTGAACAGGTGAGCCATTTGCACCAGTTCACATGCGGCGCTGTGCGGCGGCCGTCTCTGCTTCTGTGCCGTGCTGGTGGAGTGATGGGACCCGGGGCCCATGTGGCCTCACTGTACAGTGGGGCCGCTGTGCGGCTGCTGGATCCCATTGCCTGCTGGAGCGGTGTGGAGGCGTTTCGGTCGCCGCACGGCTCTGCGCCATGGTTAGAGTAGGTTCCCACTTAAACAAGAGGCATCCTTGTCGCGGTAAGTGGGCCTATGCGCTTTGATCAAACTGTATACTAATTGCCTCTATATAGTGCACAGCAAATGATTGATAGCATCGCTGTATAGCCATGTTTTATCATAAGAAATGCTGATAATTGAAAACAGTTGTATATCAGAAGCATAGGTATGAGGATGTGCGATTTAGAGATTCTCTCTACATATCCATACAATTTATGCTATAAACTTCTTTTCCCCCCTCCCCTGAATCAGCACTCCTCCCCATGTGGCTCAGGTGCTTTTTAATTAGCAGAAGTCTGCAAAGGGTTTATATATTCCTACCACATCTCAGTTGGAGTTCCTGAGAGGCTGTGAACAGGTGAGCCATTTGCACCAGTTCACATGCGGCGCTGTGCGGCGGCCGTCTCTGCTTCTGTGCCGTGCTGGTGGAGTGATGGGACCCGGGGCCCATGTGGCCTCACTGTACAGTGGGGCCGCTGTGCGGCTGCTGGATCCCATTGCCTGCTGGAGCGGTGTGGAGGCGTTTCGGTCGCCGCACGGCTCTGCGCCATGGTTAGAGTAGGTTCCCACTTAAACAAGAGGCATCCTTGTCGCGGTAAGTGGGCCTATGCGCTTTGATCAAACTGTATACTAATTGCCTCTATATAGTGCACAGCAAATGATTGATAGCATCGCTGTATAGCCATGTTTTATCATAAGAAATGCTGATAATTGAAAACAGTTGTATATCAGAAGCATAGGTATGAGGATGTGCGATTTAGAGATTCTCTCTACATATCCATACAATTTATGCTATAAACTTCTTTTCCCCCCTCCCCTGAATCAGCACTCCTCCCCATGTGGCTCAGGTGCTTTTTAATTAGCAGAAGTCTGCAAAGGGTTTATATATTCCTACCACATCTCAGTTGGAGTTCCTGAGAGGCTGTGAACAGGTGAGCCATTTGCACCAGTTCACATGCGGCGCTGTGCGGCGGCCGTCTCTGCTTCTGTGCCGTGCTGGTGGAGTGATGGGACCCGGGGCCCATGTGGCCTCACTGTACAGTGGGGCCGCTGTGCGGCTGCTGGATCCCATTGCCTGCTGGAGCGGTGTGGAGGCGTTTCGGTCGCCGCACGGCTCTGCGCCATGGTTAGAGTAGGTTCCCACTTAAACAAGAGGCATCCTTGTCGCGGTAAGTGGGCCTATGCGCTTTGATCAAACTGTATACTAATTGCCTCTATATAGTGCACAGCAAATGATTGATAGCATCGCTGTATAGCCATGTTTTATCATAAGAAATGCTGATAATTGAAAACAGTTGTATATCAGAAGCATAGGTATGAGGATGTGCGATTTAGAGATTCTCTCTACATATCCATACAATTTATGCTATAAACTTCTTTTCCCCCCTCCCCTGAATCAGCACTCCTCCCCATGTGGCTCAGGTGCTTTTTAATTAGCAGAAGTCTGCAAAGGGTTTATATATTCCTACCACATCTCAGTTGGAGTTCCTGAGAGGCTGTGAACAGGTGAGCCATTTGCACCAGTTCACATGCGGCGCTGTGCGGCGGCCGTCTCTGCTTCTGTGCCGTGCTGGTGGAGTGATGGGACCCGGGGCCCATGTGGCCTCACTGTACAGTGGGGCCGCTGTGCGGCTGCTGGATCCCATTGCCTGCTGGAGCGGTGTGGAGGCGTTTCGGTCGCCGCACGGCTCTGCGCCATGGTTAGAGTAGGTTCCCACTTAAACAAGAGGCATCCTTGTCGCGGTAAGTGGGCCTATGCGCTTTGATCAAACTGTATACTAATTGCCTCTATATAGTGCACAGCAAATGATTGATAGCATCGCTGTATAGCCATGTTTTATCATAAGAAATGCTGATAATTGAAAACAGTTGTATATCAGAAGCATAGGTATGAGGATGTGCGATTTAGAGATTCTCTCTACATATCCATCCACCAGCCTAAATGACAGCATTTCATAGGCCAGTAGTTTAGAAATGCTGGCATTCAGGGCCAGGGATAGAGGGTGGCTAGGTTGGAATTTACGCTTTCTCTCAAATGTTTGTGAGATGGAGAGCTGAACGCTGCCGTGTGACATGGTTGAGATGCTTGGTGACGCAGGTGGTGGTGTTGGTGGTACATCCAATGTTTGCTGGGCGGCAGGTGCCAACGTTCCTCCAGAGGCAGAGGAAGAGGCCGAGGCGGCGGCAGCAGCAGCAGAAGAGGCCGAGGCGGCGGCAGCAGCAGAAGAGGCCGAGGCGGCAGCAGCAGAAGAGGCAGCAGGGGGAGCCTGAGTGACTTCCTTGTTTTTAAGGTCTTTACTCCACTGCAGTTCATGCTTTGCATGCAGGTGCCTGGTCATGCAGGTTGTGCTAAGGTTCAGAACGTTAATGCCTCGCTTTAGGCTCTGATGGCACAGCGTGAAAACCACTCGGGTCTTGTCGTCAGCACATTGTTTGAAGAAGTGCCATGCCAGGGAACTCCTTGAAGCTGCCTTTGGGGTGCTCGGTCCCAGATGGCGGCGGTCAGTAGCAGGCGGAGTCTCTTGGCGGCGGGTGTTCTGATTTTGCCCACTGCTCCCTCTTTTGCTACGCTGTTGGCTCGGTCTCACCACTGCCTCTTCCTCCGAACTCTGAAAGTCAGTGGCACGACCTTCATTCCATGTGGGGTCTAGGACCTCATCGTCCCCTGCATCGTCTTCCACCCAGTCTTGACCCCTGACCTCCTGTTCAGTCTGCACACTGCAGAAAGACGCAGCAGTTGGCACCTGTGTTTCGTCATCATCAGAGACGTGCTGAGGTGGTATTCCCATGTCCTCATCATCAGGAAACATAAGTGGTTGTGCGTTAGTGCATTCTATCTCTTCCACCCCTGGTGAAGGGCTAGGTGGATGCCCTTGGGAAACCCTGGCAGCAGAGTCTTCAAACAGCATAAGAGACTGCTGCATAACTTGAGGCTCAGACAGTTTCCCTGATATGCATGGGGGTGATGTGACAGACTGATGGGCTTGGTTTTCATGTGCCATCTGTGCGCTTCCTGCAGAAGACTGGGTGGGAGATAATGTGAACGTGCTGGATGCACTGTCGGCCACCCAATTGACTAATGCCTGTACCTGCTCAGGCCTTACCATCCTTAGAACGGCATTGGGCCCCACCAAATATCCCTGTAAATTCTGGCGGCTACTGGGACCTGAGGTAGTTGGTACACTAGGACGTGTGGCTGTGGCAGAACCGCCACGTCCTCTCCCAGCACCAGAGGGTTCACTAACACCAACACGACCATGTCCACCTCCGCGTCCGCGTCCCTTATTAGATGTTTTCCTCATTGGTCCCGTTCACCACAATTTTGAGAATGGCAAATTTGGGAATTGATTTTCAACCCAGAACAAAAAGTGTGCTTTTACGGTCACTACAAATAACTTGACCAGCTAAAACAGTACAGATTTGGTTGAATAGAGATGTGAGGCCTGTTTTTTTTTGCGCTGTGTGACAGGTATAGGTTTAATCACAGAATCAGACTTCTATCTGCACGCTAGCGTGTGTCTTAGGTTTTTCTGAATGACACTATCAGTACCTTCAATGTAAGATATCCTTTTTGGGATAGATTTCAAGTAGGCCTCAAATACCACAAACTAGTTATTTTGAGAATGGCAAATTTGGGAATAGTTTTTCAATCCAGAAAATAAAAAGTGCTTTTACGGTCACTACAAATAACTTGACCAGCTAAAACAGTACAGATTTAGTTGAATAGAGATATGAGGCCTGTTTTTTTTTTTTGCGCTGTGTGACAGGTATAGGTTTAATCACAGAATCAGACTTCTATCTGCACGCTAGCGTGTGTCTTAGGTTTTTCTGAATGACACTATCAGTACCTTCAATGTAAGATATCCTTTTTGGGATAGATTTCAAGTAGGCCTCAAATACCAGAAACTAGTTATTTTGAGAATGGCAAATTTGGGAATAGTTTTTCAATCCAGAAAATAAAAAGTGCTTTTACGGTAACTACAAATAACTTGACCAGCTAAAACAGTACAGATTTGGTTGAATAGAGATGTGAGGCCTGTTTTTTTTTTGCGCTGTGTGACAGGTATAGGTTTAATCACAGAATCAGACTTCTATCTGCACGCTAGCGTGTGTCTTAGGTTTTTCTGAATGACACTGTCAGTACCTTCAATGTAAGATATCCTTTTTGGGATAGATTTCAAGTAGGCCTCAAATACCACAAACTAGTTATTTTGAGAATGGCAAATTTGGGAATAGTTTTTCAATCCAGAAAATAAAAAGTGCTTTTACGGTCACTACAAATAACTTGACCAGCTAAAACAGTACAGATTTGGTTGAATAGAGATGTGAGGCCTGTTTTTTTTTTGCGCTGTGTGACAGGTATAGGTTTAATCACAGAATCAGACTTCTATCTGCACGCTAGCGTGTGTCTTAGGTTTTTCTGAATGACACTATCAGTACCTTCAATGTAAGATATCCTTTTTGGGATAGATTTCAAGTAGGCCTCAAATACCAGAAACTAGTTATTTTAAGAATGGCAAATTTGGGAATAGTTTTATAACCCAGAAAAAAAAAGTGTGCTTTTACGGTCACTACAAATAACTTGACCAGCTAAAACAGTACAGATTTGGTTGAATAGAGATGTGAGGCCTGTTTTTTTTTGCGCTGTGTGACAGGTATAGGTTTAATCACAGAATCAGACTTCTATCTGCACGCTAGCGTGTGTCTTAGGTTTTTCTGAATGACACTATCAGCACCTTCAATGTAAGATATCCTTTTTGGGATAGATTTCAAGTAGGCCTCATATAGCAGAAACTAGTTATTTTGAGAATGGCAAATTTGGGAATAGTTTTTCAACCCAGAACAAAATGTGTGCTTTTACGGTCACTACAAATAACTTGACCAGCTAAAACAGTACAGATTTGGTTGAATAGAAATGTCAGGTCTATTTTTTAGGCGCTGGGTGACAGGCTCAACTTGCCCCTGATGTAGTATATGGCCAAAAAATAACCACACTGTTGATGGTTAAATGCACTTGGGTGACACAGGCTCAGCCTGCACCAGATGTAGTATATGGCCAAAAAATAATCAGACTGTTGATGGTTAAATGCACTTCGGTGACACATGATCAGCCTGCAGCTGATGTAGTATATGGCCAAAAAATAACCAGACTGTTGATGGTTAAATGCACTTCGGTGACACAGGCTCAGCCTGCAGCTGATGTAGGATATAGCACAAAATAACCACACTATTGATGGTTAAATGCACTTGGTGATAGCTTGTGCTGGCGCACCACAAGTCACAAAATGGCCGCCGATCACCCCAGAAAAAAAGTGATCTAAAAACGCTCTGGGCAGCCTCAAAAAAGTGAGCAAGTCAATATTAGCACTTCAATGATCCACAGCTGCAGATCGATCACAGAATAAAGTCTTTTGGAGGAGTTAATCTGCCTAATCTCGCCCTAACGTCGCAGCTGCAACCTCTCCCTATGCTTGAATCAGCAAAGTGACGTGCAGCGCTACGTGACCCAAGCTTATATAGAGGCTGGGTCACATGCTGCACTGGCCAATCACAGCCATGCCGATAGTAGGCAAGGCTGTGATGGCCTCTTGGGGCAAGTAGTATGTCGCTTGTTGATTGGCTGCTTTGCAGCCTTTTAAAAAGCGTCAAGAAAGCGCCGAACACCGAACCCGAACACAGACTTTTACGAAAATGTTCGGGTTCGGGTCCGTGTCACGGACACCCCAAAATTCGGTACGAACCTGAACTATACAGTTCGGGTACGCTCATCCCTAGTCGCAATGTTTTAGTGCACTTTCTGCCTGGGAAACATCAATTTTTCTGGCCGCTGCTATAGCAGCGGCTGCAACAATACCTAATTTTTCAGGCATGTGTACATGCCTAATTTTTCTGGCCTCTGGTGCTGCACTGTAGCTTCAAAACCCCCCCCAAAAAAAGGCACATACATGTGTCAATTCCCCTTCGTGATCGTTACCTTGTTGTGGTGAAGGGGCTTGCGTATCACAATGAAGCGACCACCTCTATGACTGTGTTGGCAATGGCAATGTTGGCACACCCCAGATAATAAGGTCATTTTGAACAGACCAAAAGCTATCGGCTGGATAATTTTGTATAGAAAAAACATTAATTTTCTTTGTGATCATCTAAGGTGATCATTAAAGCCTACTAGGCCAACAATGGGCCCACACTGCAGAATCATTGTTTTCTGGGTCACTTAACTGTCACTGAACTACCTCAGCACGACCATAGGCTTTGAAAAAAAAACATCGCCTGCAATCTCCCAAACGTGCGCCCGAGCACAGTCATCACTACACCAAGATTGACGCATAGAGGTATAAAATTTATGTCATGAGTGTGTCAACTATTGACAACTCTTTGCGGTTGTCTAAAATCTATTCCATACACGTCCCCTGATAGGGGACGTAACAGGGATTCCTATCTGGTGGCACAGTAGATTGCACGTGCAGTGCCCCAAATTGGACGTAGGAGGACCGACCAAGCATCTTTTTCCATCTCCCGGTTCCTAAAATCGATTCCATATACACATCCCCTGATAGGGGACGTAACAGGGATTAAACTGATAGGAATATTATTACTTAACACACCTTATAATAACGCAGAGAGAGGCAACGCAGAGAGAGGAGTCTGAAGAAGAAGAGTCAGAGGAGGAAGGTGGCTTTGAGAAGGTGGAAGACCAACCACAGCAGGCGTCCCAGGGGGCTTGTTGTCACCTTTTGGGGACCCTTGGTGTTGTACGTGGCTGGGTGGAGAAAAAGACCTTCAATGACATCAGTGAGGACAAGGAACGGGACATGGCTAGCTTGGTATCCAACCTTGTGCAAATGGGGAGTTTGCGGTTGTGCAAATGGACTGTTTGCGGTGTTTGCAGTGCTTTAAATGGGGAGTTTGGTCTGTCACTGTGAATCGGGCGTAACCCTTACACTACCTGATTGATACAACATCATACCTGATGTTTTAAAGCACGTTATTCCAAACAATTTAGGAACGTTAGGTCATTTATGCCCTTTATGGATTAAAACCAGACTGCGTCAACTACGTAATTTTCCATGGGAGTTTTGCTATGGATTCCCCTCCGGCATGCCACAGTCCAGTTGTTAGTCTCCTTGAAACAACTTTTCCATCACTATTGTGGCCAGAAAGAGTCCCTGTGGGTTTTAAAATTCGCCTGCCTATTGAAGTCTATGGCGGTTCGCCCGCTCGCGAACATTTGCGAAAATTCACGTTCGCCGTTCGCGAACTGAAAATTTTATGTTTGCGACATCTCTATTGACGACTTAGTTGCTGCCAAGGTGAGGGAGATGTACGCTATCTCCTATTCACCACAACTATATCTGCAGAGCTTTAACATAGGGGGGCAATGTGTGGATAGACTAATGTAAACAAACTGAAATGAGTTGTATATTGGGTTGCTCAACCGGGAGGTAGAGTGGTAAAGATGCAAACTGCTGAAGACACACCCAGTTTAATTATATCTTTGAATTGTAGTAATTTGCAGGCACTCATGCAGATGGAGCACTCACCGTTTATTATTAAAAATATATAAAATACAAGCCTAAAAGGGGACAAATACAAGAAGACACACAAAAAATACTGAGCTATAGCAACATATAAGTGGGTATGACTTGATTATAGTCTTCCAAATCAAAATAAGTCAATAAATATTAAATTGCAGGCATAATAGTAGTAACAGTGCTACAGATCAAGATGCACTGTGATCCTCCAAATCCAAGTGAAACAATAAAACAATGTCAAGGATGCAAATCCAGATGCACTGTTTTCATCCAAATCCAAGTAGATCACTAAAACCATATCAGAGATGCAGACATAGCAATGTATGTAGCAGCAACAATAGAAGTCAGAAATTGGTAAGGTATTTTTAGGAAATCCCAGAATAATAACAGTATGGCCACACTATTTAGATATGTATCTAATGTATTCAGCGCAGTTGCAGAGTTCAAGGAATAATAGAAGGACTTACGTAAAGGTGTAGATGAGTTCTCTGGCCATTGTACCTAGACGTGGCGTCCCACGTGTTCTCTGGTACTTCACGGCGCTTACCTTATGTGTTTGTGTTCCCCCTCCGCAATCCCGTATGTCTCCTCTGTTGTGTGCGCTGTGTACTTGTCACGACTGTGACTGATCCAGACAGGTCTGGGAGGAGAAGGTCGCAGCGACTTGCTACTCGCGATAGCTTGTGAGTTTGCTCCGTGGTTCAGGGTATGTCATCTGGGTTTTGCCTTGTGAACCTTTTTGTCCTGACTGGGAGTTTGTAGGCATCCTTCTCAGGTGAGTCCTGTCTGCCACTCCCAGCTACTATATTAGTTTCACTTTCACTTGCAGTCATTGCCAGATATAGTCCTTACTTCTAGTTCTATTCTGACCTTTGAAGGAGATCGTTTGATGGTGTTGCTGTGGAGCTCTTGTCCGGCGTGGACTGTCGTGTTTGGGATCGCCTTCTCTGCTCATGACTGGATAAGTCTATCTCTGATATAGTTTGTTTGTTGCTGTCTTCCCCTGCTGTTCTCCTAGACATGAGTGATGGTGACTAGTGCTCCCATCGGCCTTTCCCCACTCTAGGCTTGTAAGGGTGACTGAGGGTTTTAGGCATCCTGCTCGCCGCACGGGTTCACACCCCGTCTAGGGTATCAGGGCAGACAGGTGCCAGCTTAGGGTTAGTCAGGGGTGGCCATACTATTCCCATCCGTAGATAAGGGACCCACTTCCCCTCCGTCTGGTGCGACACGACTGCTGCTGGGGTAGTGGTCGTGACAGTATATCTGGCCTTTTAAAAAAAAAAAAAAAGTGCCATTTTTTTTTTTGCTTTGTATTTTTCTGTTCCACTATGGATCCGGTTACGGTTTTGGCGAAACAATTACAGGGATTATCCCTTGAAGTGGCAGGATTAAAAGCAACAGTGCTGCAGCAGCAGCAGCCATCCTTGGGTTCCACCGTTGCTACGGGAAACCAAGGTACTCCTGAGCCAAAAGTGGCTTTACCTGATAGGTTCTCGGGAAGGAGAGACCAATTTGTAACCTTCAGAGAAGCTTGCAAATTGTTCTTCAGGTTACGCCCTAGATCCTCCGGCGGTGAGGAACAACGGGTGGGTATTGTAATTTCTCTCCTGCAAGGAGATCCGCAGGCTTGGGCTTTCCTACCATCAGACTCTCTGGCCTTACGATCAGTGGAGGAGTTTTTTGAAGCCCTGGGTCTCGTATATGATGACCCGGACAGGGTCTCACTGGCTGAGTCTAAGCTACGTAGACTTCGGCAAGAGAACCGGTCTGCTGAACTATATTGTTCCGAATTCCGTAGGTGGGCTACTGATACGTTATGAAACGACTCGGCCCTTAGGAGTCAGTTCTGCCAGGGGTTGTCTGAAAAATTAAAAGACGCGCTGGCGGTATACGAGGTCTCTGGGTCTCTGGAGGCTGCTATGTCTCTGTCCATAAGAATTGACAGACGACTCAGGGAGAGACTATTAAATTTTACGGAGGCCTCTATAGGGCAGGGATCGGTTTGTTATGATCCACTAGACGGGTGAATCCTCCTAAGTTCCGCTGTAGGTCAGAGGTTTGTTTTCGTTGTGGGGGGAGGGGTCATTTTGTAAAGGTTTGTCCCTCAGAACCCAAGAGACCACAAACAAAGGAGCCGCCGGAAAACTAGAGTCCCCAGATTGTGCGGAGGATAACAGTCTGGGCGTATTCGTTTCCTCCATACGCATGTCTCAGTTTTTGTTGTCCGCTACCATTGAAGCGGGCAATAAGACTGAGATCTGTTCCGTCTTTTTGGACAGTGGGGCGGGGGTCAACTTGGTGGATTCACGGTTTGCTCAGGCTCTGGGTTTTACTCCAGAACCGATACGCAGAACTATTCCTGTTTTTGCCATCGACTCCTCCCCTCTTACTCAGAAAGAGTTAACTCAGATCATTCATAATATCCATCTGCAGGTAGGGGACCTCCATAAAGAGCATATCTCGTGTTATGTCCTGGACGGTCTTCCGGCTCCTATGGTATTGGGGCTTCCCTGGCTGGTGACTCACAATCCAGTGGTGGATTGGCAGGCCGGGGAGATTGTGGAGTGGAGTGAACATTGTAAGGACAACTGCTTGAGTAGTAGGTGCTCTACACTCTCTGTAACATCTTTACCTGCCTTTCTGTCAGATTTTATGGATGTGTTCTCTGAGAAGGGTTGTCAGGGGTTACCACCTCATCGTCCATATGATTGCCCGATTAATCTACTACCTGGGGCCAAACTACCTAAAACCCGGTTATACAATCTTTCCGGCCCGGAGAGGAAGGCTATGAAAGATTATATTTCGGAGAGTTTGGCTAAAGGACACATCAGACCCTCTTCTTCACCCGTGGCTGCAGGGTTCTTTTTCGTTAAAAAGAAAGATGGGGGCCTACATCCTTGCCTGGATTTCCGGGAATTAAACCGGATAACTATCCGAGATCCCTATCCTCTTCCTCTCATTCCCGACCTCTTTAATCAGGTTGCTGGTGCTAAATGGTTCTCCAAAATGGATCTCAGAGGAGCCTATAACCTGGTTCGCATCAAAGAGGGGGATGAGTGGAAGACGGCTTTTAATACTCCGGAAGGGCATTATGAAAATCTGGTCATGCCATTTGGTCTTACTAATGCGTCTGCGGTATTCCAACATTTTGTCAACGATATTTTTAGTCACCTTATCGGGAGATTTGTTGTGATATATCTTGATGACATCCTGGTCGATTCCCCGGATCTGGATACACATAAGATCCATGTGAGACAAGTGCTGCAGATATTAAGGGCCAACAAATTGTTTGCTAAGTTAGAAAAATGTGTGTTCGCCGTAAAAGAACTGCCATTTCTGGGGTATGTGTTGTCAGATTCAGGTTTCCGCATGGATCCAGAGAAAGTCCGGGCGATTGTAGACTGGGATCTGCCTGAGAACCTGAAGACATTGCAACGCTTCCTGGGGTTTCCCAATTTTTATAGAAAGTTTATAAAAAACTATTCCTTGGTGGTCAAACCACTGACGGACATGACCCGAAAGGGATCCGATTTTTCCAAATGGTCACATGCAGCCAAAACTGCCTTTTGCATCTCTGAAGGAGAGATTCACCTCGGCCCCTATTCTCGTACAGCCAGATGTCTCGCTTCCTTTTATTGTAGAGGTTGACGCATCAGAGGTGGGGGTGGGAGCGGTACTATCTCAGGGCCCGTCCCCTGGTGAATGGCGTCCGTGTGCTTTCTTTTCGAAGAAATTGTCTACTGCAGAAAGGAACTATGATATTGGCAACAGGGAACTTTTGGCTATTAAGTTGGCTTTTGAGGAGTGGCGTCATTTTTTGGAGGGGGCGGTTCATCCCGTCACGGTGATTACTGATCACAAAAACTTATTATATCTGGAGTCTGCTAAACATCTCACCCCTAGACAGGCTCGGTGGTCGTTATTTTTTACTAGGTTTAATTTTGTAATAACCTATCGCCCGGGGGCAAAAAATACTAAGGCGGATGCATTGTCTCGGAGTTTTCCTGGAGGGGGTGATGTTGAGGTACCAGAGCCCATTTTGCAAAAGGGGGTGGTGGTCTCTGCATTACACTCAGGTTTGGAGGGGAGGGTGTTGGAAGCTCAGGGGGACGTCCCGGCCTCCTGCCCCTCAGGTAAACTGTTTGTGCCAGAAAATTTACGACTGGAGATACTAAAAGAACACCATAACTCCACACTGGAAGGACACCCAGGTAGTAGGGCAACCTCTGAGTTAGTGTCTCGTCGGTTCTGGTGGCCTAAATGGCGCCAGGAGGTGTTGAATTTTGTGTCTGCATGTGCTACCTCTGCTCGTTCTAAGGTAGATCATACTCGTCCGGCAGGGCGTCTTTTACCTCTGGCCATCCCCAACAGGCCTTGGACGCACCTGTCAATGGATTTCATTACGGATCTACCAGTATCAGTGGGGAAAACTGTTATTCTTGTAGTTGTTGACAGATTTAGTAAAATGGTGCACTTTATTGCTCTTGCCGCATTGCCTAATGCTAACACACTGGCTCAGGTTTTTATTGACCACATCGTGAAGCTTCACGGGGTCCCTTTTGATATTGTTTCGGATCGTGGTACCCAATTCGTTTCTAAATTTTGGAATACTTTTTGTTCTCGTCTAGGGGTTCATCTGTCGTTTTCTTCATCTTTCCATCCACAGTCCAACGGTCAGACTGAACGTACCAATCAAAACCTAGAGACATATTTGAGATGCTTTGTTTCCGAAAATCAGGAGGAATGGTCATCTTATTTACCGTTAGCCGAGTTTGCCATTAATAATCGTCGTCAAGAATCCACCGATAAGTCACCATTTTTTGGTGCGTATGGTTTCCATCCTCAGTTTTGTACGTTTAGTGAGGGGGGGCCGTCTGGGATTCCCGAGGAGGAACGATTTGCGTCTTCACTTTCTTCAGTGTGGCAGAATGTGCAAGAAAGTTTGAAGAGAATTGGTGGTAGATACAAACGTGCGGCTGATAGGAAGCGCTCTGAAGGTCCGGACCTTGGGGTGAATGACTTGGTGTGGTTGTCTACCAGAAATATCAAGTTGAAGGTTCCCTCGTGGAAATTAGGTCCGATATTTATTGGTCCTTATAGGGTAATTAAGATCATTAACCCGGTGGCTTTTCGTCTGGAGCTACCTCAGACTCTAAGGATCCATAATGTCTTCCACAGATCTCTGCTTAAGAGATATGTAGAACCTCCTGAATCATTGCCACTACCGCCTCCACCGGTGGTTGTTGATGGCAGTCTTGAGTTTCAGGTAGAAAAGATTGTTGATTCGCGATATGTTCGCCGCTCTCTTCAGTACCTGGTGCACTGGAAAGGTTATGGTTCCGAAGAGAGAATGTGGGTTCCAGCATCAGAGATAAAAGCGGACAGACTCATTCGGGCTTTTCATAGCTCCCATCCGGAGAGGCCTGGTCTTGAGGGTCCAGGGGCCCCTCGTAGAAAGGGGGGTACTGTCACGACTGTGACTGATCCAGACAGGTCTGGGAGGAGAAGGTCGCAGCGACTTGCTACTCGCGATAGCTTGTGAGTTTGCTCCGTGGTTCAGGGTATGTCATCTGGGTTTTGCCTTGTGAACCTTTTTGTCCTGACTGGGAGTTTGTAGGCATCCTTCTCAGGTGAGTCCTGTCTGCCACTCCCAGCTACTATATTAGTTTCACTTTCACTTGCAGTCATTGCCAGATATAGTCCTTACTTCCAGTTCTATTCTGACCTTTGAAGGAGATCGTTTGATGGTGTTGCTGTGGAGCTCTTGTCCGGCGTGGACTGTCGTGTTTGGGAACGCCTTCTCTGCTCGTGACTGGATAAGTCTATCTCTGATATAGTTTGTTTGTTGCTGTCTTCCCCTGCTGTTCTCCTAGACATGAATGATGGTGACTAGTGCTCCCATCGGCCTTTCCCCACTCTAGGCTTGTAAGGGTGACTGAGGGTTTTAGGCATCCTGCTCGCCGCACGGGTTCACACCCCGTCTAGGGTATCAAGGCAGACAGGTGCCAGCTTAGGGTTAGTCAGGGGTGGCCATACTATTCCCATCCGTAGATAAGGGTCCCCCTTCCCCTCCGTCTGGCGAGACACAACTGCTGCTGGGGTAGCGGTCGTGACAGTACTTCTGTCCGCCAGTCTCCAGTGTTCCGCGTGAAATGAGGTGATGCGCGTTGTCTCTGTTTGTGAGAAGCGATGTCAGCGCTTACCTCATCGAGATTCATCCCACGTGACTTGCAGTCGGGCGGTGTGGAGCGGTGGTATCTGAAGGACGTGTAGTAAAGTCCGGTAGTTGTGTGAATGTTGAAGTTAACTCCTTAGTTGCTTCTGTGTTCTTAGGAGATTAAAATAGGATCCAAATAAACTTTATGTTGCTTATCAGGGAAAAAAGGCGAGAAGGCATTCTTCAGATACATAAATGAAAAAAGGAAACTAAAACAAGGAATTACCAAATTAAAAACAAAAGAAGGAAGGTATATAGAAGAAGATAAAGAACTAGCTGACTGCCTCAATGAATATTTCTGTTCAGTTTTTACAAAGGAAAATGAAGGAGAAGGACCTCAGTTAGGAAAGAAGACTAATGAATCTTTTGATGCATGTGTCTTTACAGAGGAAGAGGTTCTAAGTCAGCTGTCTAAAATTAATACAAATAAGTCACAGGGGCCTGATGGGATACACCCAAAGCTATTAAAAGAGCTCAGCGTTGAACTAGCAAAACCATTAACAGATTTATTTAACCAATCGCTGGCAACAGGAGTCGTCCCAGAAGATTGGAAATTAGCAAATGTTGTGCCCATTCACAAGAAAGGTAGTAGGGAGGAATCGGGCAACTATAGGCCAGTAAGCCTGACATCAATAGTGGGGAAATTAATGGAAACCATACTTAAGGAGAGGATTGTGGAACATCTAAAATCCCATGGATTGAAAGATGAAAAACAGCATGGGTTTACTTCAGGGAGATCATGTCAAACTAATCTTATTGATTTTTTCGATTGGGTGACTAAAATAATAGATGGAGGAGGTGCAGTAGACATCGCTTATCTAGACTTTAGTAAGACTTTTGATACTGTCCCACATAGAAAGCTTATCAATAAAGTGCAGTCTTTGGGCTTGGACTCCCATATTGTTGAATGGATTAGGCAGTGGCTGAGGGACAGGCAACAGAGGGTTGTAGTCAATGGAGTATATTCAGACCATGGTCTTGTTACCAGCGGGGTACCTCAGGGATCTGTTCTGGGACCTATATTGTTTAATATCTTTATCAGCGAAATTGCAGAAGGCCTCGATGGTAAGGTGTGTCTTTTTGCTGATGACACAAAGATTTGTAACAGGGTTGATGTTCCTGGAGGGATACACCAAATGGAAAAGGACTTAGGAAAACTAGAGGAATGGTCAAAAATATGGCAACTAAAATTTAATGTTGATAAGTGCAAGATAATGCACCTGGGACGTAAAAACCCAAGAGCAGAATATAAAATCAGTGATACAGTCCTAACCTCAGTATCTGAGGAAAGGGATTTAGGGGTCATTATTTCAGAAGACTTAAAGGTAGGCAGACAATGTCATAGAGCAGCAGGAAATGCTAGCAGAATGCTTGGGTGTATAGGGAGAGGAATTACCAGTAGAAAGAGGGAGGTGCTCATGCCGCTCTACAGAGCACTAGTGAGACCTCATTTGGAGTATTGTGCTCAGTACTGGAGACCATATCTCCAGAAGGATATTGATACTTTGGAGAGAGTTCAGAGAAGAGCTACTAAACTGGTACATGGATTGCAGGATAAAACTTACCAGGAAAGATTAAAGGACCTTAACATGTATAGCTTGGAAGAAAGACGAGACAGAGGGGATATGATAGAAACTTTTAAATACATAAAGGGAATCAACAAGGTAAAAGAGGAGAGAATATTTAAAAGAAGAAAAACTGCTACAAGAGGACATAGTTTTAAATTAGAGGGGCAAAGGTTTAAAAGTAATATCAGGAAGTATTACTTTACTGAGAGAGTAGTGGATGCATGGAATAGCCTTCCTGCAGAAGTGGTAGCTGCAAATACAGTGGAGGAGTTTAAGCATGCATGGGATAGGCATAAGGCCATCCTTCATATAAGATAGGGACAGGGGCTATCCATAGTATTTAGTATATTGGGCAGACTGGATGGGCCAAATGGTTCTTATCTGCCGACACATTCTATGTTTCTATGTTTATACGGTAGTAAATTCGCCCCCAGACTTCTCATCGTCAGTAGCTGTCAAGACGCATTCACACACTGCACATACGCTGCTAAGCGCTCCCCCTAGCTCAAAAAACTTTGCTATATTGAATGAAATGTCCTACACAAGGACTTCTAAGCTACTAAGCAACATTGGAGTGGACAACAATTGTTTAAAACAATCAAATGCCCCCCAACATGTTTCACCAGATCACTGGCTTCTTCAGGGGTTTGGGCAGAATTGAAGACAACAGACATGATGGTGGTATATATGCTGCAATTCTGTGATTGATTTGTGTGGTAGCCAATTACTGTTAAGCAAGATACACCAAGTGACACATTAGCTTAGAAGTCCTTGTGTAGGACATTTCATTCAATATAGCAAGGTTTTTTGAGCTAGGTGGAGCCCTTAGCAGCGTGTGTGCAGTGTGTGAATGCGTCTTGACAGCTACTGACATAGTGTCAGACAAGTGTGCTGTGCTGTGAACGTTTGTGTGTAGGAGCACAGTAACCTATACCATTTAATCAGTTTTTGCAGGCAGTTTGCTTACATTAGTCTATCCACACATTGCCCCCCTATGTTCAAGCTCTGTAGATATAGTTGTGGTGAATAGGAGATAGTGCACATCTCCCTCACCTTGGCAGCAACTAAGTCGTAAAATCTTTGGGGTGGAAACAAAGTGTTTTAATTGTTTGCTATGGCTCACAGCTGTTTTATCATTATGTCAAATTAAAAGTGAAGTTTTAATACACACTTTATACCTGGGTCAAGATAGGTGTAGGCCATTCTTGCCATTAATATACACTGCTCAAAAAAATAAAGGGAACACTTAAACAACACAATGTAACTCCAAGTCAATCACACTCCTGTGAAATCAAACTGTCCACTTAGGAAACAACACTGAGTGACAATCAATTTCACATGCTGTTGTGCAAATGTGATAGACAACAGGTGGAAATTATAGGCAATTAGCAAGACACCCCCAATAAAGGAGTGGTTCTGCAGGTGGTGACCTGACCACTTCTCAGTTCCTATGCTTCCTGGCTGATGTTTTGGTCACTTTTGAATGCTGCCGGTGCTTTCACTCTAGTGGTAGCATGAGACGGAGTCTACAACCCACACAAGTGGCTCAGGTAATGCAGCTTATCCAGGATGGCACATCAATGCGAGCTGTGGCAAGAAGGTTTGCTGTGTCTGTCAGCGTAGTGTCCAGAGCATGGAGGCGCTACCAGGAGACAGGCCAGTACATCAGGAGACGTGGAGGAGGCCGTAGGAGGGCAACAACCCAACAGCAGGACCGCTACCTCCGCCTTTGTGCAAGGAGGAACAGGAGAAGCACTGCCAGAGCCCTGCAAAATGACCTCCAGCAGGCCACAAATGTGCATGTGTCTGCTCAAACAGTCAGAAACAGACTCCATGAGGGTGATTTGAGGGCCCAACGTCCACAGGTGGGGGTTGTGCTTACAGCCCAACACCGTCCAGGACGTTTGGCATTAGCCAGAAAACACCAAGATTGGCAAATTCGCCACTGGCGCCCTGTGCTCTTCACAGATGAAAGCAGGTTCACACTGAGCACATGTGACAGACGTGACAGAGTCTGGAGACGCCGTGGAGAACGTTCTGCTGCCTGCAACATCCTCTAGCATGACCGGTTTGGCATTAGGTCAGTAATGGTGTGGGGTGGCATTTCTTTGGAGGGCCGCACAGCCCTCCATGTGCTCGCCAGAGGTAGCCTGACTGCCATTAGGTACCGAGATGAGATCCTCAGACCCCTTGTGAGACCATATGCTGGTGCGGTTGGCCCTGGGTTCCTCCTAATGCAAGACAATGCTAGACCTCATGTGGCTGGAGTGTGTCAGCAGTTCCTGGAAGACGAAGGCATTGATGCTATGGATTGGCCCGCCCGTTCCCCAGACCTGAATCCAATTGAGCACATCTGGGACATCATGTCTCGCTCTATCCACCAACGTCACGTTGCACCACAGACTGTCCAGGAGTTGGCAGATGCTTTAGTCCAGGTCTGGGAGGAGATCCCTCAGGAGACCGTCCGCCACCTCATCAGGAGCATGCACAGGTGTTGTAGGGAGGTCATACAGGCACGTGGTGGCCACACACACTACTGAGACTCATTTTGACTTGTTTTAAGGACATTACATCAAAGTTGGATCAGCCTGTAGTGTGTTTTTCCACTTTAATTTTGAGGGTGACTCCAAATCCAGACCTCCACGGGTTAAAAAATTTGATTTCCATTTTTTTTTTTGTGTGATTTTGTTGTCAGCACATTCAACTATGTAAAGAACAAAGTATTTCAGAAGAATATTTAATTAATTCAGATCTAGGATGTGTTATTTTTGTGTTCCCTTTATTTTTTTGGAGCAGTGTATATCTGCTGGAGCCTAGAAACTGATTATGTGGCTGGAGATATATTAGACGGTCAGTGCATAACAATTTTACTGTAGGCCAGTGGAGTACAGGCCCCAAACATTAGGCATTCACCGTACAGAAAAGAACAAGTGATTATGTGGCTGGAGGTACATTAGGCGTTCACTGAATAACAATTTTACTGTAGGCCAGTACAGGCCCCAAAAATTAGGCATTTACCTGACAGAAAAGAACAAGTGATTATGTGACTGGAGGTATATTTGGCGAAGGACCAAAAATAATTATATAATAACCAGAGTTGAGCGAACCCGAACTGTAAAGTTCGGGTTCGTACCGAACTTTAGGTTTTTCGGCACCCGAACATTTACGTAAAAGTTTGGGTTCGGGTTCGGTGTTCGCCGATTTTTATGGCGCTTTTTGAAAGGCTGCAAAGCAGCCAATCAACAAGCGTCATACTACTTGCCCCAAAAGGCCATCACAGCCATGCCTACTATTGGCATGGCTGTGATTGGCCAACTGCAACATGTAAGGCTGGAGTCACGTAGCGCCGCCCGTCACTCTGCTCGGATTAGTGTAGGGATAGGGTGCAGCTGCTGTGAGGGAAATATCAGGTAGAAATCTTATGAAGAACTGCTTCTTTACTCAGCGACCTACAGCAAATGTGTTTTGTGGGTGCAGTGCACAATTGTTTTAAGCCTGCCCTGAGCCAACTACTACTGAAAACAAACTTCTTTTCCTTCAGTTAGTCAATATCAATACATAATCGGCAGCCATTTTATGCAACGATAGTGCACCAACACAAGATATCTGCATGTCTGCAAGTCCAGAAATACTGCTTTGAGACACTGGGGTTAAAAAAAAACCTTTTTTTCATATAGTGCACATCTAGGATTATCGCTGCATAAGTGACTGTGAAATTTAGGCCAGAAATACGGCTTTCTCATACTGGGACATACTGGGGCGAAAAAAAAACCATCTGTTTCATATAGTGCACATCTAGGATTATAGGTGCATAAGTGAGTGTCACTTTTAGGCCAGAAATACAGATTTTTGCTTACTGGGGTTAAAAAACCCTCTGATATACTGCACATCTGAAATTAGCCATGCATAAGTGACTGAAATTTAGGCCACAAAAATTGCTTTTTGCTTACTGGGGCATACTGGGGTGAAAAAAACAAAACATCTGTTTCATATAGTGCACATCTAGGATTAGACACTGCATAAGTGACACACATTTAGGCCACAAATACAGCTTTTTGCTTACTGGGGTTAAAAAAAACTTTTGATATACTGCACATCTGGGATTAGACGTGCATAAGTGAGTGTCACATTTAGGCCACAAATACGGCTTTTTGCTTACTGGGGTTAAAAAACCCTCTGATATACTGCACATCTGGGATTAGACGAGCATATGTTACTGTGAAATTTAGGCCACAAATACCGCTGTCATATAGAGTTAAAAAAAAAAAAATTGAGTGCAATAGGGTTTTTATTGGCGGTTAATTATTTTTAACAGACTTAACGACTTTTTACTTTGCTTGGTGAACGCTAACTATGAGGCAAACATCTAATAAGGGACGCGGTCGTGGTGGTGGTGTTGGTGGAGCCTCTGGTGAAGGGAGAGGGCGTGGCCGTTCTGCCACAGCTACACGTCCTACTGAACCTACTACCTCAGGTCCCAGTAGCCGCCAGAATCACAGCGATATTTGGTCAGGCCTATTGCGTTCTAAGAATGGTAAGGCGTGAGCAAGTACAGGCGCTATTCAATTGGGTGGCCGACAGTGGATCCAGCACGTTCACATTATCTCCCACCCAGTCTTCTGCAGAAAGTGCACAGGTGGTGCCTGTAACCCATGCTCATCAGTCTGTCACATCACCCCCGTGCATAGCGGGGAACCTGTCTGAGCCTCAAGTCATGCAGCAGTCTCTTATGCTGTTTGAAGACTCTGCTGGCAGGGTTTCCCAAGGGCATCCACCTAGCCCTTCCCCAGGGGTGGAAGACATAGAATGCACTGACGCACAGCCACTTATGTTTCCTGATGAGGACATGGGAATACCACCTCAGCACGTCTCTGATGATGACGAAACACAGGTGCCAACTGCTGCGTCTTTCTGCAGTGTGCAGACCGTAAAGGAGGTCAGGGAGGAAGACTGGGTGGAAGACGATGCAGGGGACGATGAGGTCCTAGACCCCACATGGAATAAAGGTCGTGCCACTGACTTTCAGAGTTCGGAGGAAGAGGCAGTGGTAAGACCGAGCCAACAGTGTAGCAAAAGAGGGAGCAGGGTGCAAAAGCAGAGCAGCCATCGCCAAAACTGTTCGCCTGCTACTGGCCACCGTCACCAGGGACCGAGCACACCAAAGGCAGCTTCAAGGAGTTCCCTGGCATGGCATTTCTTCACACAATGTGCTGACGACAAGACCCGAGTGGTTTTCACGCTGTGCCATCTGAGCCTGAAGCGAGGCATTAAAGTTCTGAACCTTAGCACAGCCTGCATGACCAGGCATCTACATGCGAGACACGGGCTGCAGTGGAGTAAGCACCTTCAAAACCAAGAAAGGGCTCAGGCCCCTCTTGCTCCCTCTTCTGCTGCTGCCTCGGCCTCTTCCTCCGCCTCTGGAGAACTGTTGGCACCTGCCACCGAGCAAACAGAGGATGTGCCACCAACAACACCACCTCCGTCACCAAGCATCTCCACCATGTCACACGGAAGCATTCAGCTCTCCATCTCACAAACCTTGGAGAGAAATCAGCTCATGTCCTTTGTTGCAAAAACTACTTTTTTTTTTTATGCTGAGCACCACCACTACTCACATTTCATCAGTGCAGCACCAAATTAAATCCCACACCTTCAGCAGTGCCGACCGTATCCTCTACATATTACTACTTTATTAATCTAACGTTTCACCATTCACCCCCCTTCAACATCATTCTTCTGAACCTGATACATCATTAAACGCTATCCACCACACCCAATGCACTCAAAAGCATTAGAAATATCAGTTGGTGGTGAAGCTTTACATACAGTATATTCACCTACTTTGTTAAGAAGGCTGGATCATTGTACAAAAAAAATCTATTTTTCCTTTTGTTTCACCCCTATCTCCTCATAGATTGTAAGCAGAGCCCTCAATCGTCTTGTTTTAATTGTTGAGTTATTTGCTATGTAATGTATGATCCTGTTTGTACATGAAGGTAATTCATCAAGCCCTGCAAACTTGATGTGACACACTTTCCTAAATCCCATTTGCACTTCACGTTCTTGCTCTCACTATATCTGGTGACATACCAGTTTTAACTTAACATCATCATTAATTCCATAACAGCCTCTGTTAAGTAGTCCGACAGTCAGAAGAGACTAATTCAAAATCTGCAAGTCTACCACGCACCATGTTTTGACTTTCTCTCCACCAAAATCATATCCTACACAGTGCCTCTCCAAACGTGTGTCCCCAGACACTCCAAAAACAGGAGTGCTCAATGGACAGCAAACCTTCTCCATACACAGTTCTAAAGTGCAGAGACAGGAGGACAGTGGGCTAGACAAGCAAACAAATGCAGCAGGGATCAGAGCATGTGGACACATTCTTAGGTAGCTCCACTATTCACATGACCTCGGAGTCTCACTATATTACTGACCAGTGCAGGGACCGGCTACATACATTAAACAGGTGATGTGCTACTCAGCCTGGGGTATGCTTCAGTATAGTATTAGCTTCTGATAATCTCCTTTTCTGGTTCTGTTCAACAGTGTTGAAGAACACTTGGTGTGGAAGAGGGTGAGGGTAGGGCAGGGCACTTTGCTCCTACATTATATTGTCACATTCCCACTATCTTTTATTGCTTTGGTATGCACCAACGTCATCTGTGGTTTAACAAGAGATTTTTGAAAGTCACAAAAACCCAATTAACTGAACCATAATAGTTTAAAGTTGAATGGCCCTATGAATAAAGTGAAGTATGTTGGTTTATGAACTATGATGGTTTTAAAATATTCTTTAAATTACACCTGTATATATAACTCATACGCATATGCATCTCAGGAAAAATTATAAATTTGTATAAAAAATGACTATGATATAACAAAAGGTCATTTTTGCTGCTAGGACACATTTTTGCAGTTTCTCAACTGACCTTTATTAGGTTCTTATTCCTGGAGCTGTAGTAAAAATGAAATATGAGCTGCATGAAAATGGGTGATTTTGAAGGAAATAGCTTGCTTGAAATTAATTACAGAAACTGCTCTTTTGCTAATCATTTTAAATTCATTGTCAGAGAACAGTTTCATTAGATCAAAACTAAGAATGTCAACTGTTTTTTTTTATTTTTTTTATATTGTACTAAATATATAAAATACATTTCTTCCACTTTATTTGTGATTTTCTCTGTGACAACTTACTGTATTGTTGCCTATAGTAAAAATGTTCATTTATAAATAGATAAACTAGTTTATTAAAATTAATTGTTCCTGTTATGGAATATAAAAGTCTAAAAGGCCCTATCATTTCAGTCCCTTTCCATGGCTCTTGGTTAAATTTGCCATCCCTGTTTTCTGACAAGGGGTGTTCTGTTAGGTGCAGGAGGGCGAGCATATTTTGCATCTGTATCTGATCCGCATTACATTATTTGCAGACTGCACATGGACCCATTAGTGTGTCCATTCCACAAATGATAGAACATGTCCTATTCTTGTCCGTGTTGCAAACAATAGTCATTTCTATGAATAAAAATGATAAAAAGGAGGATTGTACATGGGAATACATTGCAATACAGACATGGTCGTGTGTATGAGTCCTTAAAGCGGTTGTCTCACTTCAGCAAGTGGCATTTAGCATGTAGAGAAAGTCAATACAAGATGTTTACTAATCTATTGTGATCATCCATTTTGCTTCCTTTTCTGACTAGATTCATTTTTTCATCATATTGCACACTTCTTATTTCCATGGTTACGACCACCCTGCAATCCATCATTGGTGGTCGTGCTTGCACAAGATAGAAAAAAAGCACCAGCCTCTCTGATGGCCAAGACTGTGGCAGCCCACATAGGCTAGTGCTTTTTCCTATAGTGTGCAAGCACGGCCACCACTGAAGGATTGCAGGGTGGTCATAACCATGGAAACGAGCAATGTAAAATGTGGTGGGAAAAAAAGAATCCAGCCAACAACCCTATGGCAGCTGTGGAAAATTAGCAGAAAATTACCTCGCAAATACAGTGCAAATGAACAAGATATATATCACAACATATCAAATGCAGTTACATAATATTGAACAGTGAAAGTTTCATGTAACCCTTTCAAATGAAATAAAGTAAGAAGTTTATCATTTTACTTAGGGGAAACAAGGGCAAATGTTCACAAATGACCAGACTTCCCAGTACCCCTGATCCAGGCACTACACTTACACAGCACAATTGGTGGCCCAGAAACAACGACTGAGGTTTCTGCAAATTAATTCACCGGATGAACAAGTATTGCTTATTCATCAGGTGATCTGTGGCACCTTAACACAGGAAGATTATTAGGAAAGACAATTGGGCCGTCTAAATGAGCCATTACACTGGGTTGTGATTAAATCTTTCTTTACCAAAGTGAGTGTGGTATCCAGATTTAAACTTTGACCAACAGATCAGTTTTAACTTGTATATACATTTAGAACAGTCTTTATATGGATTCTGACAACCATCAGGATTCTGTAATGGTGAGCCTTTTCTGCAACACACTAAGGGCTGTTTCACACGAGCGAGTCCATTGCGGGAATCACGCTCCGTGTGTGAGTGTGATCCTCCGCTCTGGACTTGCAGGAGCGCACGGCATTATCATGATTTATAATGCTATGTGTCTCTGCATGGCCTTTTTTCCCACAGAATCATAGTGACATAAAGCTGTCAGTATGATTCTGTAGCAATAAGGTCAAGCAGAGGCACATAGCATTATAAATGATGATAATGTGTGTGAAAGTGTCTGCCAAAAACTGATTAAAGTCACAGGAAACTATTGTAATGTGATAGAGACCTTATAGTGAAAGTATGGGGAAAGAATAGAAATATATAATTGTGTAGATTTTAGGAAATATGATCAGGAAAAGCTGTGAGGGAGTTTGTCACAGGAGGCTGGTCACACTGTGCTCAATAGAGATGAGCGACTCGAATCCCAAGAAGTGGAATTCGATCCGAATTTCAGGATAAATTTGATTCTCCTAGAAGCCGAATTTCCTCGTGCTTCGTGTCAGTGAATTGATTTAACCTGAAATAGTATAAAAAAACAAAAAAAAATTCTAACTTACCTCCTCCATTTTCCCGTGACGGGCCGCCAGCCTTGCTTGAAGATCTTGGCCGAAATCCCGTGCGGCGTGAGATTACATCATCACCCCGGCCGGCATGATGACTAGTGTTGATCGCGAATATTCTAATCGTGAATTTTTATCGTGAATATCGGCACTTCGAGAATTTGCGAAGATGTAGAATATAGTGCTATATATTTGTAATCGCGAATATTCTAGTTGTTTTTATTTCATCAGCAACCTCCCTTCTTGCTTGTGGGCCAATAAGAAGGCTGCAATATCTTTGTCAGAGCTTAACAACATCCCTAGCAACCAATAGGAAAGTTGCCTACCCCTTTACTATATAAGAAACTCCCAGCAGCCATTGTCTGCTGTTTATTTGCAGTTCTGAGAGAGAGAGCAGTGACATTGCTGTGCTCTGTGCTTTCATCTGGATCCTATTCCTTATCCAAATACATTAGATAGTTAGTTAGCTCATATATATATATATATATATATATATATATATATACACTGCTCCAAAAAATAAAGGGAACACAAAAATAACACATCCTAGATCTGAATTAATTAAATATTCTTCAGAAATACTTTGTTCTTTAAATAGTTGAATGTGCTGACAACAAAATCACACAAAAATAAAAAAATGGAAATCAAATTTTTCAACCCATGGAGGTCTGGATTTGGAGTCACACTCAAAATTAAAGTGGAAAAACACACTACAGGCTGATCCAACTTTGATGTAATGTCCTTAAAACAAGTCAAAATGAGGCTCAGTAGTGTGTGTGGCCTCCACGTTCCTGTATGACCTCCCTACAATGCCTGTGCATGCTCCTGATAAGGTGGCGGACGGTCTCCTGAGGGATCTCCTCCCAGACCTGGACTAAAGCATCTGCCAACTCCTGGACAGTCTGTGGTGCAACGTGACGTTGGTGGATAGAGCGAGACATGATTGGACTCAGGTCTGGGGAAGGGGCGGGCCAGTCCATAGCATCAATGCCTTCATCTTCCAGGAACTGCTGACACACTCCAGCCACATGAGGTCTAGCATTGTCTTGCATTAGGAGGAACCCAAGGCCAACCGCACCAGCATATGGTCTCACAAGGGGTCTGAGGATCTCATCTCGGTACCTAATGGCAGTCAGGCTACCTCTGGCGAGCGCATGGAGGGCTGTGCGGCCCTCCAAAGAAATGCCACCCCACACCATTACTGACCCAATGCCAAACCGGTCATGCTGGAGGATGTTGCAGGCAGCAGAACGTTCTCCATGGCTTCTCCAGACTCTGTCACATGTGCTCAGTGTGAACCTGCTTTCATCTGTGAAGAGCACAGGGCACCAGTGGCGAATTTTCCAATCTTGGTGTTCTCTGGCAAATGCCAAACGTCCTGCACGGTGTTGGGCTGTGTGGCGAAACCAACCTCGCCACTAGGTTTTGGAGAGGCCTGTTTATCAGCCTCTTGCCTCAGGATTATGGCCCATACTAACTTTTAAACCCCTGAACCTATTCAAGTGAATTTTGGATAGGTTTGTCCCCAAGTTATACTGTTTAAATTGATGTAAGTTATATGTATGGCCAATGTAAATTCACAAAGTTGTAACAATTTATAATAAGTGTAACTTGTCAGCTTGGGAGGAATATGCTGGGTGTGTTTCTATTGTGCCATTGTCCCATTGTGTGTTTAAAGGGTGATGTCTGTCCTGTTGTCTGCACATGTGTATTGGTGATTTCTCTTTGTCTTGAGAGATAATTGGATTACGCCTCGGGTGTCTCGAGGGCAGAGAGGAGGAAACCATGATGCATTGTGGGGTTGTATTGTCTCTGTGTATCCTACAGTGCTGCATATCTGTCCTATGTCAGTCTTCATTCTGGTCCCCTAGGGGCGTGTACACCAGATGGGCTTGGTTGTTTTATACCTCCCTGTGGGCGGACCTGTATTTGCAAACAACTGTAATAAAAACCAGGCTGGGTGTGCCAGCACCTCAGACCACTGCTTGACCCTCAACACGGAGCCTTGTCTCGTTATTGGGGGGATCCGCTGTATGCTGTTAGAGACTGATTGCCAGGAGTGTAAGCTGATTCCTGTTCGTCTGCTAGCAGCTATTCGTGAGGTTCCAGTTTGGAGTGCTATTTTGTATCCAGTTCGGGAGTTGGTGTTCTGCAGTAGCTGTGCCTGTCTTTCAGAAAGGGGCATATCGCCTAAACGGATTTTAACCCCTTGTCTGCTGAAACGGTCCATTACAGGCTGTAAGCACAACCCCCACCTGTGGACGTCGGGCCCTCATATCACCCTCATGGAGTCTGTTTCTGACCGTTTGAACAGACACAGGCACATTTGTGGCCTGCTGGAGGTCATTTTGCAGGGCTCTGGCAGTGCTCCTCCTGTTCCTCCTTGCACAATGGCAGAGGTAGCGGTCCTGCTGCTGGGTTGTTGCCCTCCTACGGCCTCCTCCACGTCTCCTGATGTACTGGCCTGCCTCCTGGTAGCGCCTCCATGCTCTGGACCCTATGCTGACAGACACAGCAAACCTTCTTGCCACAGCTCGCATTGATGTGCCATCCTGGATAAGCTGCACTACCTGAGCCACTTGTGTGGGTTGTAGACTCTGTCTCATGCTACCACTAGAGTGAAAGCACCGCCAGCATTCAAAAGGGACCAAAACATCAGCCAGGAAGCATAGGAACTGAGAAGTGATCTGTGGTCACCACCTGCAGAACCACTCCTTTATTGGGGGTGTCTTGCTAATTGCCTATAATTTCTACCTGTTGTCTATCCCATTTGCACAACAGCATGTGAAATTGATTGTCACTCAGTGTTGCTTCCTAAGTGGACAGTTTGATTTCACAGAAGTGTGATTGACTTGGAGTTACATTGTGTTGTTTAAGTGTTCCCTTTTATTTTTTTGAGCAGTGTATATATATATATATATATATATATATATATATATATATCTATCATTACAGATAGTGGGAGATAGTCAGTGTAGGTTAGATCGTGATATAGTGTAGCTGATAGGTTCCAGTGCAGGGTGTTAGGTAGTGTGATAGGAATTACTGTTTCTCTGCTGTTCATACATACATGCTACAGACATAGTGCTGTGATGTCACAACAATATTTAGTGCACCAATCAGCAATATCTACTCAGACCTGATAAAATGTGAAGTTGCATGTATTGCGCAAAAAATATGCTCATCATTAGTGCCAATTTGCGCAATTGCAAAAATAACTGGAGATAACGAATTCTAGAATTTATTGCGAATATTATGCGAAAAATTAGCTATATATTGCGAAAAGGAATATTGCATATGCCGCTCATCACTAGTGATGACGTCATTTGTCACCATGCCAGCTGGCATGATAATGTAATCTCGCGCCTCATGGGATTTTGGCCAAGTTCTTCAAGCAAGATGGCGGTGGCCGGCCCGTCGCGTGCAAATGGAGGCAGTAAGTTTGATAACATTTTTTTTTATTGTTAATTTTACACTCAGATGCCGCAATCATGTAAGAAAGCGGCATCTGAGGGGTACAATGACGGGGACGGCCTCATCGCAGCTCACTATCATTGCACCCACTACTTACAAAAAAATGTGCACATGTTTTTGTGAGATTCGACGAATCAGCCGAATCAAATTTTCAAGAAATTCGCTCATCTCTAGTGCTCAAAGCTGCTTGCTGCTGCAGCAACAATTCAGCCAAGCAAATTAGAAAAATAAACCCCCTGCTAGGAAAAAAAAAATGCTGCTATTAAATGGAGATAGAGAGCTTTTTTTCAAAACCTCAAGTTTTTATACTTTATTTTTGCCAGTATACAGTAGCATCCTAATAGCAATCTGCTGAGCAGTTGCACCTTTTTTTTGTGCATTATATTCACCTGTGTTACTAAGTAAGTTGCATTATAGCAAGTATATTTTATGACAATAATGCAATTTTGATACCAGTCATATTAAACAAATACATAGTTCAAACAAACTTCATTGACAACACTGAATTGTTATATTGGTGGTAGCGGACACATTATTGCATCGAAATGTGTTTTTAAGGTACAAAAATTTCACAGTTGAACCAATGATATTAAACATACATAGTTCAAAGACAATTTCCTGTAATACCGCATTATTATATACATAGTAGTGGACCCATTATTACAAAGCACCATGTGTTTTATAGTACAAAAATTTTATTGTTGAATCAGTGATATTAAACTCGTACATAGTTCAAAGAAATGTCACTGCCAATGCTGCTTTACATTGTGGTAGTGGTCGCATTACTTCATCACACCTTTTTTTTACAGTGCAAAAAGGTAATTGGTATACCATTGATATTAAACATACATACAGTGGGAAAAATAATTATTTGATTAACTGGTGATTTTGCAAGTTTTCCCCCCACCTACAACGAATGGAGGGGTCTGTAATTTTTATCGTAGGTACATTTCATCTACGAGAGACTAAAAAAAAAATCCTGAAAATTACATTGTATGATTAAGGCCTCCTGCTCCGTGGTTCCGTTTTCTGTTTTTTTTCGCGGACCCAGTGACTTTCAATGGGTCCGTGGAAAAATCGGAAGATGCACCGTTTGGCAGCCGCATCCGTGATCCGTGTTTCCTGGCAAACGGTTCGCGGACCCATTCAAGTCAATGGGTCCGTGAAAAATCACGATGCACACAAGATTGTCATCCGTGTCCGTGATCCGTGTCCGTGATCCGTGTCCGTTTTTTCCTATCATTTCAATGGCAAACTTGACTTAGATTTTTTTTTCATTTTTCATGTCCGTGGATCCTCCAAAAATCAAGGAAGACCCACGGACGAAAAAACGGTCACGGATCACGGACCAACGGAACCCCGTTTTGCGGACCATGAAAAAATACTGTCGTGTGCAGGAGGCCTTATACAAATTAATTAGCATTTTATCGCATGAAATAAGTATTTGATACAATAGAAAAACAGAACTTAACCCCTTCAACCCCGGGCCTGTTTTCACCTTCCTGCCCAGGCCATTTTTTGCAAATCTGACATGTGTCACTTTATGTAGTAATAACTTTAAAACGCTTTTACTTATACAGGCCATTCTGAGACTGTTTTCTCGTCACATATCGTACTTCATGACAGTGGTAAAAAGGAGTAAACAAAAACCATTTTTATTCATAAAAAAAATTTAAAATTACCAGAAAATTTGGAAACATTTCCAAATTTCCAAATTTCAATGTCTCTACTTTTATAATAGATAGTAATACCTCCAAAAATAGTAAATACTTTACATTCCTATATGTCTACTTCATGTTTGGATCATTTTGAAAATGACATTTTGAAAATTTTCAGAACCCACTTTTTGACCTGTTGATGTCCCGGTACTTAAGGACACATGACGTACCGGTACGTCATGTGTATTTCCGAACACAGCCATGTGGCGGACGGTGATAGGAAATGGGTGCCTGCTGAAATCAATCAGCAGGCACCCTGAGACAATGACCCTGTATCGGCGATCGCGTAAAACCGCAGGTCAATTCAGACCTGCAGTTTGCTGCGTTTCCGGGTTATTCGGGTCTCTGGTGACTCGATAACCCGGAACAGGATGGTGATTGTGGTGTGACAATACACCACCAATCACCATCCTGCGATCCTGAGAGGTGATGGTAACATCACCTCTCAGGATCGCTTCTGATTGGCTGCAGGGCGGGCGGGAGGTTAAAACTTCCTGCTGCTCTGCCTCCTCTCCCTTTCTGTGTCTGGAGCCCGTGGAGAGAGGAGCAGCATCGAATCTGTGCCCAGCAACCCCCATATCTGCCCAGCACCCCCCTTCTGACCGTCCACAGTGCCATTTGGCACTAAAAGGTACTTAGGGAAAGGTTAGGGACAGGTTAGGCTAGGCAGGGATATTCAGGGAAAGTTTAGTGAAAAAAAAAAAAGTTAGATTGTTGCATCACCCTAATCGGGTGTCTGGGGGAAACAGCACAGCTTTGTGACCCTAGACCACCCAGGGGTGCTGCAGCTTGCCCCCCTGCCCCCCCCCCACACATTTTTTGGGGTGCAAGCAGTTTTTTATTTTTTACGTACGCTGACTGTAGCTGGCACTCTTAGTGTCCGGCCACTGTTAGCGCATCGCACACCCCACCACTGATCAGCTTCGGATGGCTGATCAGCGAGTTTGAATATTTTATAATTTTTTTTGGGCCTAGTCAAAAAACCCAGTGTCAGGAATTACTGGAGTGGGGACATCCTCTACCAGACCCCACTTTACAGTACGGCCATGACATGTACCCGGTTTGAGGCAATCCGGAAATGCCTGCATTATGCAGATAATGCAGCATGTCCGCCCCCAAGGTGATCCTGCCTATGACCGCCTGTACAAAATCCGGCCAGTCATCGATCACTTCGGGGCCAAATTAAAACTTAAATACATTTTTAAAAAGTTGACATATTAGGTATTGCCGCGTCCAAAAGAATCTGCTCTATAAAAATACTCCATGACTTAACCCCTCAGATGAACATGGTCAAAAAAATTAAAATAAAAAGGTATTTTTTTGTCACCTTACATCACAAATAGCTTAATAGCAAGCAATCAAAAAGTCATATGCCCCCCAAAATAGTGCCAATAAAACCGTCCTCTCATCTCGCAAAAAATTAGCCCCTACCTAAGATAATCGGCTAAAAAAACAAAACTGACTCTTAGACTAATGAGATACTAAAATGTTTTTTTTTTGTTGTTTATAAAAGGATAATATAGTGTAAAACCTAAATAAATAAAAAAAACAGTAGACATATTAGGTATAGGCTAGTCCGTAAGAAACTGCTCTATAAAAATACCCCATGACCTAACCCCTCAAATGAACACGGTCAAAAAAAAAAAGAACGGTGCAAAAAAAGGATTTTTTGTCACCTTATATCACAAATAGTGTAATAGCAAGCAATCAAAAAGTCATATGCCCTCCAAAATAGTGACAATGAAACCGTCCTCTCATCTCGCAAAAAATGAGCCCTTACCTAAGATAATCGGCTAAAAACAAAACAAAAACTGACTCTTAAACTATGAAGATACTAAAATTTTTTATTTTTTTGTTGTTTATAAAAGGATAATATAGTGTAAAACCTAAATAGATTTTAAAAAAGTAGACATATTAGGTTTTGCCGCGTCCGTAAGAATCTGCTCTATAAAAATACCCCATGATGACCTAACCACTCAGATGAACATGGTCAAAAAAATAAAATAAAAACTTTGCCAAAACAGCTATTGTTTGGCAAATTTTCCATTTTAATCAGTTTTTTCCAGTAACAGAGCAAGGGTTAACAGCCAAACAAAACTTAATATTCATTACCCTGATTCTGCAGTTTACAGAAACACCCCATATATGGTCGTAAACTGCTGTATGACCAAATGGCAGGGCGCGGAAGGAAAGGAACGCCGTATGGTTTCTGGAAGGCAGATTTTGATGGCCTTTTTTTTGGGCATCATGTCCCATTTGAAGAACCCCTGATGCACCCCTAGAGTAGAAACTCCATAAAAGTGACCCCATCTAAAAAAACTACACCCCTTAAGGTATTCAAAACTGATTTTACAAACTTTATTAACCCTTTAGGTGTTTCTCAAAAGTTTATGGCAAATGGAGATGAAATTTGAGAATTTTGGTAACCTTGCCTCACAAAAATGTAATATAGAGCAACAAAAAATCATATGTACCCTAAAAATAGTCCCAACAAAACTGCCACCTTATCCAGTAGTTTCCAAAATGGGGTCACTTTTATGGAGTTTCTACTCTAGGGGTGCATCAGGGGGGCTTCAATTGGGACATGGTGTAAATAAACCAGTCCAGCAAAATCTGCCTTCCAAAAACCACACGGCGCACCTTTCCCTCTATGCCCTACCGTGTGCCCGTACAGTAGTTTATGGCCACATATGGGGTGTTTCTGCAAACTACAGAATCAGGGCAATAAATATTCAGTATTGTTTGGCTGTTAACCCCTGCTTTGTTACTGGAAATAATGGGTTAAAATGGAAAATTAGCCCAAAAATTTAAATTCTTAAATTTAATCTCCATTTGCCAATAACACTTGTGGAACACCTAAAGGGTTAACAAAGTTTGTAAAATCAGTTTTGAATACCTTGAGGGGTGTAGTTTCTTAGATGGGGTCACTTTTATGGAATTTCTACTCTAGGGGTGCATCAGGGGGGCTTCAAATGGGACATGGTGTAGATAAACCAGTCCATCAAAATCTGCCTTCCAAAGACCACACGGCGCTCCTTTCCCTCTACGCCGTACTGTGTGCCCGTACAGTAGTTTACAGCCACATATGGGGTGTTTCTGCAAACTACAGAATCAGGGCAATAAATATTAAGTTTTGTTTGGCTGTTAACCCTTGATTTGTTACTGAAAAAAATCTATTAAAATCAAATTTCTGAAGTTTTATCTCCATGTGCCATTAACACCTAAAGGGTTAACGATGTTTGTAAAATCAGTTTTGAATACCTTGTATAGCGTAGTTTCTAGAATGGGGTCATTTTTGGGTGGTTTCTATTATGTAAGCCTCACAAAGTGACTTCAGACCTGAACTGGTCCTTAAAAAGTGGGTTTTTGAACATTTCTGAAAAATGTCAAGATTTGCTTCTAAACTTCTTCCCAAAATGATCCTAACATGAAGTAGACATATGGGGAATGTAAAGTAATAACTATTTTTGGAGGTATTACTATGTATTATAGAAGTAGAGAAATTGAAACTTGGAAATTTGCAAATTTTTCAAAATTTTTGGTAAATTTGGTATGTTTTTATGAATATATTTTTTTTAACTTCATTTTACCAGTGTCATGAAGTACAACATGTGTTGAAAAAACTATCTCAGAATGGCCTGGACAAGTAAAAGCGTTTTAAAGTTATTCACAGATAAAGTGACACTGGTCAAATTTGCAAAAAATGGCCTGGTCCTTAAGGTGAAAATGAGCCCGGTCCCTAAGGGGTTAATGACCAGTTCAGGTCTGAAGTCACTTTGTGAGGCTTACATAATAGAAACCACCCAAAAATGACCCCATTTTAGAAACTACACCCCTCAAGGTATACAAAACTGACTTTACAAACTGTGTTAACCCTTTAGGTGTTACACAAGAATTAATGGAAAATGGAGATTAAATTTCTGAATTTCACTTTTTTGGCAAATTTTACATTTTAATCCGTTTGTTCCAGTAGCAAAGCAAGAGTTAACAGCCAAATAAAACTCAATATTTATTACCCTGATTCTGCGGTTTACAGAAACACCCAACGTGATCGTAAACTGCTGTACGGGCACAAGGCAGGGCGCAGTAGGAAAGGAATGCCATATGGTTTTTGGAAGGCAGATTTAGCTGAACTGGTTTTTAGATGCCATGTCCCATTTGAAGCCTACCTGATGCACCCCTACAGTATAAACTCAACACATTTTGGAAACTACGGGATAAGGTGCCAGTTTTATTGGTACTATTTTGGGATACATATGATTTTTAATCTAGTTAGTTCTATATTAAGTTTTTTGTGAGGCAAGGTAACAAAAAATGGATGTTTTGGCACCGTTTTTTTTCTTTTTTTTTTACAGCGTTTACATGAGGGATTAGTTCATGTGACTTTTTTTTATAGAGCAGATCGTTACGGACGTGGCAATACCTAATATGTCTACTTTTTCGTATTTATTTAAGTTTTACACAATAATAGCATTTATGAAACCGAAATAATTATATTTTAGTGTATTCATAGTCTGAGAGCCATAGCTTTTTTTTCTTTTGACCGATTCTCTTAGGTAGGGTATAATTTTTGTGGGATAAGGTGACGGTCTGATTGGTACTAATTTGGGGGTCATTACACATTTATTTATTTTTTACGGTGTTCATCTGAGGGGTTAGGTCATGTGATTTTTTTATATAGAGCTGGTTGTTACGGATGTGGTAATACCTAATATGGATATTTTTTATGTATTTCACTTTAGCACAATAATAGCAGTTTTGAAACAAAAAAAAAATGATATTTTAGTATCTCCATATTCTGATAGCTATTGTCTTAGGGGCTCATTTTTTGCGTGATGAGGTGACGGTTTTATTGATTCAATTTTTTTGATCGCTTGGTGTTGCACTTTTTGTGATGTAAGGTGACAAAAATGGCTTTTTTACACCGTTTTTATTTATATATTTTTTAAGGCGGTTTATTGGACAGGGTGGATCATGTGAAATATTTATAGTGTGAATAGAATATGTGTGTTTTTTTTCTTCTGTTTTTTATTATAAAATAAGGGGAAAGGGGTGTTTTTTTTTTCTTCTTACTTTATTTATTATGTTCACTTTTGGGGGTCTGATCCCCTCTGCAATACATTACAATACATCTTGTATTGTAATGTATTGCCTGTTAGTGTATGAAACGGAGGCCTCGGCACCCGTAGAAGGCAGTTCCCGATACCGTGCAAGGCATTTGGCAGCCTCTGCATGGCATCGGGCTGCCTTGTGACGCATCGGGTCCCCGCCACAGCAGCTGCTGTGGCGGGGACTCGATGTGATCACTCACCCGACACAAACCCCTTCTATGTCGCGGTCAGCATGGACCGCGGCATAGAAGGGGTTAATATGCCGTCATTGGGTTTTACAGCGATGTCGGCGGATACAGCAGGGGCCCGGCTACCATGAACTGCCGGGCCCCTGCCGGGCCCCTTACGTCAAATTGCTGGATCACAGTGTTTCCCATGACGTAATAGTGCGTCATAGGTCGGGAAGGGGTTAATATTTGGTACAGAAACCTTTGTTTACAAATACAGAGCTCAGATGTTTCCTGTAGCTCTTGACCAAGTTTACACACACTGCAGCAGGGATTTTGGACCACTCCTCCATACAGATCTTCTCCAGATCTTTCAGGTTTCAGGCTATCGCTGGGCTACCGTACATTGAGTTTCAGCTCCCGCTAAAGATTTTTGATTGGGTTCAGGTCTGGAGACTGTCTAGGCCACTCCAGGACCTTGAAGTGCTTCTTACAGAGCCACTCCTTGCTGGCTGTTTCATACCAACTCTGGATCATCCAGATGGTCATTGGCAAACTTCAAACGGGCCTGGCCATGTGCTGGCATGATCAGTAGGACCTTGCATGCCCTGCAGGATTTTAATTCATGTTAGCGTAGTGTGTAAATAACAGTAATATTTGATGCTGTGCTCCCAGCTCTCTTCAGGTCATTGACCAGGTCCTCCCATGTAGTTCTGGGCTGATTCCAGGGGTAAGATGTTGCATGGAGCCCCAGACCCAGGAAGGTTGACAGTCATCTTGTGTTTCTTTAATTTTCTAATAATTGCACCAACAGTTGTTGCCTTCTCACCAAGCTGCTTGCCTATTGTCCTGTAGCCAATCCCAGCCTTGTGCAGGTCTACACTTTTATCCTCTGTGTCCTCAGACAGTTCTTTTGGTCTCAGTCATGGTGGAGAGGTTGGAGTGTGATTAAGAGTGTGGACAGGTGTCTGTTATACAGACAATAAGTATAAACAGGTGCCATTAATACAGGTAATGAGTGCAGAGTAGGAAGGCTTCTTAAAGAAAAATTAACAAGTTTGTGAGAGCCAGAATTCTTGCTGGTTGGTAGGTGATACTGATTTAAAAATGAAATACTGTTTTCATGCAATAAAATACAAATTAATTATTAAAAAATCATACAATGTGATTTTCTAGATTTTCTTTTAGATTCTGTCTCTCACATTTGAAGTGTGCCTCCAATAAAAATTACAGACCTCTCCATTCTTTGTAGGTGGGAAAACTTGCAAAATCAGCAGTGTATCAAATACTTATTTCCCCCATCGTAGTTCAAAGAAATTTCACCACTAACACTGCATTGTTATATTGGTGGTAGCAGGTGCGTTATTGTATCATATTGTTTGTTTTACAGTACAACAAGGTGGTCATTGTTAAACCAATCAAGCGATGTTAAAAGCAGACATAGTTCTAAGAAATGTCACCACCAACACTGCATTGTTATATTGTTAGTAGAGGGCGCAATCCTCCCCGTCCCTCTGCCAGATCCCGCGCCTGCGCACTAGGCTCAGCCTGATGCGCCCGTGCGGACTCCTGGCAGTGGCTTCGTTAAGCGAAGTGCGCATCCGCCGGCCTGATGCGCACTTCGCTCAACCCTGATATGACCTGCAGATTGGCTAAGCCTAGTGCACAGGCGCGGGATCTGGCAGAGGGACTGGGAGGATTGCAGAGGCGGCACTGAGCTGTAGAAGGCAGCGCTGAAGACAGGGAAGGCGGCGCTGAAGACAGGGAAGGCGGCGCTGTGCAACGGACGATGAGGGGTGCGGGCGGGCACCCTATATTAACAGACCTCCCCTTAGGCACCTTAAGTAAGTGATTGACAGGTTATAAAAACCTGTTTTCTGGGCAAATAGAGCCACAGTGAGGTTTAGTAAGGCAAGCTTAGGATTCTTCTTATTAGTCTGGACATGAGCATATGTTTAGGTTATAGGGGTAAAATCTGATGACAGAATCCCTTTAAACCAGGTATATTAAATATATACATAGTTCAAAGAAATTTCACTGCAAACACTGCATTATTCCCAAAGTAAATTGTCAATAGCAATATACAATGTGTTTGCAGAAGGGGAGGAACATTTAATTATGCTTTCATCTTTAACCTCTTCCCGACCAGCGCCATAATAGTATGGCGCTGGCCGGATCTTTAAAGATGGCGCCCGCACCTGAGCGCTGCGGGAGCCATAGCCGCAAGTGGCGGCCTGCTTCTTATAGCAAACACCAGCAGCTCACGTCCGCAAACGGCAGTAATGCAGATCGCGGACATTTAACCTCTCAGATGCCGTGGTCAATCCTGACCATGGCATCTGAGCACGCTGAAAACCGAAAGTAGGTGCTTCTGGTGGTGCTCTGGCTCCCCCATGCAGCGATTGGAGGGGCTGGAGCTTGTGTGCAGCAGCCCCTGTCTTTGTGAATGACAGGAGGCTGCTGCAATGTATTTTCTATGGAGCTCTTGCCTGTAATAGGGCTCCATAGGAAACAAGCAATTTTCTCATAGACTCCAACGCTAGTACATTGGAGTCTATGAGAATAGCAATCTAATGATTGCATGCTGTAATTCCCTAAGGGAACTATAAAAAAGTGTAAATGTTTTAAAAAATAAGAAAAAATAAAATAAAATTCTAATCACCCCCCTTTTTCCCAAAATAAAAAGTACAAAAAAAAATCAAAAATACACATAATGGGTGTTGCGATGTGCAAAAACGCCCATAGTATAAAAATATAAAAATATATTCCCTATATGGCAAACAGCAAAACGGAAAAAAGCGTCCAAATGGCTGATTTGCTGTTTTTGGTCGCCTCATTTTCTACAAAAAATTAAATAAAAAGTGATCAAAAAGTCATACACACCCTAGAATGGTATCAATGAAAAGTTCAGATCGCCCCACAAGACATGAGCCCCCATACAGCTCTGTACACATAATTACAAAAAAAGTTATAGGGGTCAAAATATGGCAAAAAAATATAAAACAGATTTTTTCCCACTTTTAAATTCTTTTATCACTATCAAAACGCAAGAAAAACTATACATATAAGGTATCTCCGGATTTGTACTTTCCTGTAGAATAAAAGTAACAGGTAATTTTTATCGTACATCGAACGTCGTAAATAAAAAACCCGTAAAACTGTGGTGGAATTACTTTATTTAGCAATTTCACCCCATTTGGAATTTTATGCCCACTTCCCACTACAACATATACAATATTACATGGTGGCATTGGAAAGTACAACTTGTCCCGCAGAAATCAAGCCCTCATATGGCTATGAGAACAGATAAATAAAAAAGTTATGGCTCTGAGAATGCAGGGAGCACAAAATGAAAACACACAAAAAAAAAACAAAAAAAAAACTCCGAAGGGTGAAAGGGTTAAATGACAGAATACACACTCATAATAAAGTTTCTGAAAAACGGAAAAGTGCAAAATGAAAGAACCTGGTCAGAATGTGAGTAGCAGCAGTAGCAGCACCAGCATCTTTCTGGTAGTGGTGGCAATAGTAGGAGAAGCGGGGGGGGGGGGGGGGGGGGGGGCAGGGGGCAACAGTTCTCTCTGGCTTCTAAAAGGTGCAGTATTATTGTTAAGGACAGAGAGTATGACATTGTGGATTGATTGGCTCATTCCTCCAGTCATAGCAGGAAGATGTGGAAATCACCTCTGAGCCTGACACCATAAATTGGAGCCAGTGGTCACAGCATTCCTCCTGCTACTCCTCCTTTCAACCCCAAAGAAGCCTCTCAGTGGCATCCTCTCTGTCTTCACTGCCCCGTCCTAGTGGGTGCTTTTTTTCCTGAGAGTCAACAAAACCCCACCACGTGCTACCGAGGATACTCAAAAGAATCTCCCTAGTAGGGATGAGCAAACCCAAACAGCACTGTCAGCTTCAGTGCAGCCAATCAATAAGCGTTGGACACTTGGAATCCATCACAGTCATGCCTAGTATTGAAATGGCTGTGATTGGCTGGCACATTTTTTTTAAAAGTCTGTGGGTGACCTGTAGGCATTTCTGTGGGTGCAATAAAACACCTTTGCACCAGTGACATAGAAATACAATAATCGGGCTGCTCAGTCTGTCGGTGACTTGTAGGTATTTTTGGTCTGTGCAGTGCAATACAACACCTTTGCACCAGTGACACAGAAATACAATAGTTAATCGGGCTGTTCATTCTGTAGGTAAACTGTAATCATTTTTGGTCGGTGCAATAGTGCACCAGTGACACAGAAATAAAATACTTAATTGGGCTGTTAATTCTATGGTTGATCTAAAGTCCTTTTTGGGGTCCAAAACTTTAATTTGTCTTACTGATATAAGACAGTTAGGCCTCCTGCACACGACCGTTGTGTGCACCCGTGGCCGTTGTGCCGTTTTCCGTTTTTTTTCGCGGACCCATTGACTTTCAATGGGTCCGTGGAAAAAACGGAAAATGCACCGTTTTGCAGCCGCATCCGTGATCCGTGTTTCATGGCCGTGAAAAAAATATGACCTGTCCTATTTTTTTCACGGCCAACGGTTCACGGACCCATTCAAGTCAATGGGTCAGTGAAAGAACACGGATGCACACAAGATTGGCATCCGTGTCCGTGATCCGTGGCCGTAGGTTACTTTTTATACAGACGGATCCGAAGATCCGTCTGCATAAAGCTTTTTCAAAGCTGAGTTTTCACTTCGTGAAAACTCAGAACCGACAGTATATTCTAACACAGAAGCGTTCCCATGGTGATGGGGACGCTTCTAGTTAGAATACACTACAAACTGTGTACAAGACTGCCCCCTGCTGCCTGGCAGCACCCGATCTCTTACAGGGGGCCGTGATCAGCACAATTAACCCCTTCAGGTGCGGCACCTGAAAGGGTTAATTGTACTATCATATCCCCCTGTAAGAGATCAGGGCTGCCAGGCAGCAGGGGGCAGACCCCCCCCCCCCTCCCCAGTTTGAATATCATTGATGGCCAGTGCCCCCCCCCTCTATTGTAATTATTCGTTGGTGGCACAGTGTGCGCCCCCCCCTCCCTCCCTCTATTGTAATAATTCGTTGGTGGCACAGTGTGCGCCCCCCATCGGCCCCCCCTCCCTTTATAGCATTAACAACATTGGTGGCCAGTGTGCGGCCTCCCATCTCCCCCCCCCCCATCATCATTGGTGGCAGCGGAGTTCCGATCGGAGTCCCAGTTTAATCGCTGGGGCTCCGATCGGTAACCATGGCAACCAGGACGCTACTACAGTCCTGGTTTCCATGGTTACATAGCAATAGTACAGTAGTAGAAGATTCATACTTACCGGCTGCTGCGATGTTCGTGTCCGGCCGGGAGCTCCACCTACTGGTAAGTGACAGCCTCAGGTCTGTGCGGCGCATTGCTAAATGAACTGTCACTTACCAGTAGGAGGAGCTCCCGGCCGGACGCGAACATCGCAGCTCCCAGGTAAGTATGAATCTTTGCTAGTGACCCGCTGCCACCAATGATGGGGGGGGGGGAGATGGGAGGCCGCACACTGGCCACCAATGTTGTTAATGCTATAGAGGGAGGGGGGGGGGCCGATGGGGGGCGCACACTGTGCCACCAACGATTTATTACAATAGAGGGAGGAAGGGGGGGGGCGGGGGGGCGCACACCGGCCACCAATGTTGTTAATGCTATAGAGGGAGGGGGGGGCCGATGGGGGGCGCACACTGTGCCACCAATGATTTATTACAATAGAGGGAGGAAGGGGGGGGGGGGGGCGCACACTGGCCACCAATGTTGTTAATGCTATAGAGGGAGGGGGGGGGGGGGCGATGGGGGGCGCACACTGTGCCACCAACGATTTATTACAATAGAGGGAGGAAGGGGGGGGGGGGGCGGGGGGGCGCACACTGTGCCACCAACGATTTATTACAATAGATATTCAAGCTGGGGAGGGGGGGGGGTCTGCCCCCTGCTGCCTGGCAGCCCTGATCTCTTACAGGGGGATATGATAGTACAATTAACCCCTTCAGGTGCGGCACTTGAGGGGTTAATTGTGCTGATCACGGCCCCCTGTAAGAGATCGGATGCTGCTAGGCAGCAGGGGGCAGTCATGTACACAGTTTGTAGTATATTCTAACTAGAAGCGTCCCCATCACCATGGGAACGCCTCTGTGTTAGAATATACTGTCGAAAATGAGGTTTCACGAGCAAACTCATATCCGACAGTATATTCTAACATAGGGGCGTTCCCATGGTGATGGGGACGCTTCAAGTTAAAATATACCATCGGATTGGAGAAAACTCCGATCCGATGGTATAAAAGGGACTCCAGACTTTACATTGAAAGTCAATAGGGACGGATCCGTTTGAAATGGCACCATATTGTGTCAACGTCAAACGGATCCGTCCCCATTGACTTGCATTGTAATTCAGGACGGATCCGTTTGGCTCCGCACGACTCAAGTGCCGCAACGACTTTTTTTTCATGTCCGTGGATCCTCCAAAAATCAAGGAAGACCCACGGACGAAAAAACGGTCACGGATCACGGAAAAACGGGACCCGTTTTTGCGGACCGCAAAAAAATACGTTCGTGTGCAGGAGGCCTTAATCAGTCTGTTAATTACGTCTGTGACATAAAGCAATTTTGTCATTTCACAACACTGCATTTTCATCCGTCTCACAGATATAGGACAGTTAATCCGTCTGTTAGTTGTGTCGGTGATATAAAGGCAATTTGGGAGTTCTCAACACCACATTTTCATCCGCCTTACTGTTATAAGACAGTTAATCGGTCTGTTAATTGTGTCGGTGACATAGCAACTTTTTGGGAAGGAGAAACACCTGCATCAGTGACACGAAAATACAATAGTTAATCTTTCTGTTAATTCTGCTGGTGACCCATAGCCTTCTTTTGGGGTGCAAAACACTTCATTTGCACCCATGACACAGAAATATAATTGTTTGTCTGTCAGTCAACTTGGTGGGCGACCGTAAAAAAAAAATGAGGAGAGCATCAAATTGGGGACGTGGTCGTGGTGCTGCTTGTGTTGGTGGTGATGGCACAGTTTTGGAGGATAAGGAGGATGATAATGAAGAGGAGGCCCTCAACTCAGCTAATGGGTTTCACTGTAGCGTGGCTGGGGGGATACAGAGGACACAGACGATACACCTCCCACTGAGGACAGCTTGTTGTTGCCTCTGGGGAGCCTGGAACACATGAGAGACTACATGTTGCAGTGCCTGCGCAACGACTGCCGAGTTGCTCTTATTCTTACCAGTGCTAATTACTGGGTGGCCACCCTGCTTGATCACCACTGAAAGGACAATGTGCCATCCTTACTTGCATCACAGGAGCTTGATTAGATGATGTGTGAGCACAAGTGCACGCTGGTAGATGCACTACTGATGGCGTTCCCACCTGACAGCGGGGGCTCAGTGCAAGCACAAAGTGGAGACAGAGGAGAAGGAGGAAGTCGCCAACGCAGCTGGGGCACCGCTATCACCTCAAAAGGGAGGGTTAGCAAGTCCGAAATGTGGAATAGCTTTGTCAGCATGCCACAACATCCAGTACCACCATTTGATACGCACCGTCTTAGCAGCAGGCAGCGTTTCAGGAACATGTTGGAAAAGTACATGTGCACACATTTGCATGTACTGACTGATGGGTCTGCTTCATTTAACTTCTGGGTCTTTAAAGTTGGCACATGGCGGGCCTGACCTTGCCCTTTATGCCTTGGCATAGCAGGGGAGGTGAACACGGACAGGCACATTTTCCTGTCCACAACCAACATAGACAAGCTCACGTTCATTAAAATGAAGCAGGCATGGATCCCACAGGACTTGTACGCACCTTGGGCAAAGTATATAACCTTTAAAAAATGTTGTTGCAGACCCCTTTGGCGCTGCCTAGACCTTGATTGAATAAACTTCACAATTGAAGTGTCTGGTATTAAGAGATCTTTTATTATTATACAATATAGTCAATGCATTTCTGGGGCAGGATTACCCCCTTCGTCAGGACCATTTACAGTATGACAGGCTACACAAGGTTTAAAAGCCAGTTTTTGGCGGGCTGGGGAGTGTGTGGGGCTTAATGGGAAGGGGCGGGGCTAAGTGAATAGATAAACATATATAGCATATATAGAACATTGGTTACATATATAGATTTAAAATAGATTTAAAATACAACATAATGTAGATCGCAATGTGCAATCCATCTCTTAGGATGCATGTTTCGTCCTCTGGGGGTGCTGATATTGAGGACAAGGGCTAAAAATTTGGCAAATTTAAGTTTAGCTGTTACTAGCTCAGTGGGAGTATTTCCCACCTGGCAGTTTTTCTCTATGGTGCCGGAAGACAAAAGAATTGCTGTGTGCAAGATCTGTATGACTAAATCAAGCCATGACCATGGCTCTATTGAACCACATGAAGCGGCAATGGCATTTACTGTGGATAAACAGAAGTGTCTGATAGCTTGTGTCCTTTCTCTCCTGGTTTCCTTTACAGCAGCCATACCACATCCATGTGTAGTACAGTATCATCATTAGAGAAGAGAAAATTTAAAAAAAAATCTATTTGGCTGGCTTGCCGAAATCTCCGTAAAAATTTGGTTCAATCCGAATTCATTTGTGGCGAATAGAGTTAAAAAAAATGGCTATCTCCTGGCTGCAGAGAGCCTTTATAGTAGTGTAGAACAGTGTTCCTTGCAGTAACACGCATAGGGAGTCTGCTGTGGTAGTAAAATAATACTGTGAGTCAGTATGACATGTAGATGACAGGAGTTGCTCTTAGAATCACTGCACACTTCACTTATTTGGGCAGTTATGGGGCCAAAAATGACCAAATAACTAAAGTGTAAACTCAGCCATACAGGTCAATGTTAGTGCCAGATATAAAAAAAAAAGCAGAAGCCCAAGATCCTACTATAGTGTAAAAGAGCGCAATCCTTTTACACCAATTCATTGATTCCACATACAGTTCTACAGAACCTGTTCTATTAAACGCTTATACAAGTAGAGCCCCACCAACAGAGTGGAGTGGGTGTCAGCAGTAAGTTTGTGTCAACGTCACTGGCAGCAGCATCAGGATGCCACAGAGTGGCACAATAACAGAGTGTGGAGGTGGCAGAAGCATCATCAGGAGGCCACAGAGTGGTACAATGACAGAGTGTGGAGGTTGTGGCAGCAGCATTGGGAGGAGGCCACATGGTGGCACAGTAACAGAGTGTGGAGGTGGCAGCAGCATCATCAGGAGTCCACAGAGTGGCACAATGACAGTGTGGAGGTGGCAGCAGCAGCATGAGGAGACGACAGAGTGGCACAATGACAGAGTGTGGAGGTGGCAGCAGTTGCTGCATCAGAAGGAGGCCACATGGTGGCATAATGAAAGAGTGTGGAGATGGCAGCAGCATCAACAGGATTCTAAAGGTGGCGGCAGCAGCATTGGGAGGAAGCCACAGGGTGGCACAATGACAGAGTGGAGGTGGCAGAAGCAGCAGCAGCATGAGGAAACCACAGAGTGGCACAATGACAGTGTGGAGGTGGCAGTAGCAACATCAGCATAAGGAGACCACAGAGTGGCACAATGACAGTGTGGAAGTGGCAGCAGCAGCATCAAAAGGAGTCCACAGGGTGGCACAATGACAGAATGTGGAGGTGGCAGAAGCATCATCACGAGGCCACAGACTGGCACAATGACAGTGTAAACGTGGCAGCAGCAGCATGAGGAGACCACAGAGTGGCACACTGACAGAGTGTGGAGGTGGCAGCAGCATCACCAGGAGGCCACAAAGTGGCACAATGACAGAGTCTGGAGGTGGTGGCAGCATCATCAGGAGGCCACAGAGTGGCACAATGACAGTGTGGAGGTGGCAGTAGCAGCAGCATGAGGAGATGACAGAGTGGCACAATCACAGAGTGTGGAGGTGACAGCAGCATCATCAGGAGGTCACAGAGAGCCACAATGACAGAGTGTGGAGGTGGCGGCAGCAGCAGCATCAGGAAGAGGCCACAGGGTGGCACACTGACTGTGTAGAGGTGGAAGCAGCATCATCAGTAGGCCACAGAGTGACACAAAGACAGAGTGTGGAAGTAGCGGCAGCAGCATTGGGAGGAGGCCACAGGGTGGCACAATGACAGAGTGTGGACGTGGCAGCAGAATCATCAGGAGGCCACAGAGTGGCACAATGACAGTGTGGAGGTGGCAGCAGCAGCAGCATGAGTAGATGACAGAGTGGCACAATCACAGAGTGTGGAGGTGGCAGCAGCATCATCAGGAGGCCACAGAAAGACACAATGACAGAGTGTTGAGGTGGCGGCAGCAGCAGCAACTGTCAGGACCATGGTCATGGTCGTGACTCCTTGTGACTCATGCATTTGCTTGCAGTATGGTATTGTTGTCAACCACAGGTGAGGGCTAGTATCTTGCCTCACGTGTGGTTGCCGCTGGAAACATGTGGTTGTTGGGCAGTGGAGCAGCCTGAGCTGGTTGCTAGGCGGCTCGCTGTCCATGCATGTGGCTGTCTCTGGCAACGTGTAGTTTTGTGTATGCACTTTGTCTGTTTGTGGTGCACGAGGTTTATGTTTGTGTGCATTTTGACACTTACCTTCACTTGTTGTTGTCCGTGGCAACGTGTGGTGTTGTGTGCATGTGGTGGCAGTGTCTCGGCCTTTTGGCTGATCCCCAGGACATGGTTGCCACGCATGCCGTTGCCGGTGGTAACAGGTGGAGTGTGTGCTTGTTTGTACTTTTCCCCTTTTAGTAGCTCCCATCCCTTGCCTGGTATTGGAAGGGTTAATTCCCTTCCTCGTGTGTGCACACTGGGTGTGTCTGTGTGTTGGTGTGGCTACTTGGGGCTATTTAGCTCCTGCTGGATGCCAGTGGCTGAGGGGTACTCCAGCCATGGTGTTTGCTAGAGTCATCCTCCTGGTATTATACCATCTATCCAGTGAGGGCCACCCTTGTGGTCATAAGTAATGTCTAGGCATAGATGTTCTGATGTTATGCTATGTCTTGTGGTGTCTTTATGTTTATTGCAGTGTATGGTCCTGGGTTCCTGTGTGATGTTTGGTGTGTGCTGTGTCCGTCTATGTTGTTGTGGACAGCAGCACTTGTGCATGGGTTCCAGGCTATGTGTCTGTGGCAGGTAGGTGTGATACTAGTCTTACTTACCTGCCATTGCCATATGCTGTATTTGTTCCCCTTTCCTTTGCAGCCTGGATACTGAGACTCCTGTTCGTCCGTGTCTAGGAGGAACAGGTCGTCCTACCTTGCTCCTAGTCCAGGGCCACCCTGAGGGCTAGTAGGGATCTTAGGTTCCAGAGTATAAGCCCTCCTACCATCAGGGTTGGCTCATACGGCTAGGAGACAGGGTCAGAATTAGGGATGTATTAGGAGGTGACCTGCTCCCTGATCCTGTCGTCCTGGCCTAGCAGCTACTCTTATCTTTGATACTGCACGGCTGAGGGTTTCCCCCACCTTCAGCCGTCACAGCATCAGGAGGAGGCCACAAGGTGTTGGAATGACTGTGTAGAGGTGGCAGCAGCATCATCAGTACGCCACAGAGTGGCACAATGACAGAGTGTAATGGTGGTGGCAGAATCATCAGGAGGCCACAGAGTGGCACAATGACAGTGTGGAGGTGGCAGCAGCAGCATGAGGAGATGACAGAGTGGCACAATCACAGAGTGTGGAGGTGGTAGCAGCAGCAGCAGGAGGAGGCCCCAGGGTGACAAATACAGAGTGTGGAGGTGGCAGCAGCATTATCAGGAGGCCACAGAGAGCCACAATGACAAAGTGTGGAGGTGGCGGAAGCAGCACCATTAATAGCAGGCCACAGGGTGGCACAATGACTGTGTAGAGGTGGCAGCAGCATCATCAGTAGGCCATAGAGTGGCAAAATTACAGTGTGGATGTGGCAACAGCAGCATCAGGAGGCAACAGAGTGGCACAATCACAGAGTGTAGAGTTGGCAGCAGCAGCATCAGGAGGCCACAGAGTGGCACAATGACAAAGTATGGAGGTGGCAGCAGCAGCATGAACAGACAACAAAGTGGCACAATGATAGAGTGTTGAGGTGGTAACAGCAGCATCAGTAGGAGGCCACAGTGTGTTACAATGACAAAGTGTAACGTTAGCAGCAAAATCATCAAGAAGCCACAGAGTGGCACAATGAGAGAGTGTGGAGGTGGCAGCAGCATCTTTAGGAGGCCACAGAGTGGCAAAATGATAATGTGGAGGAGGCAGTATCAGCAGCAGCATGAAGAAATGACAGAGTGGCACAATGACAAAGTGTAGAGGTGGCAGCAGCATCAGGAGGAGGCCATAGGATGGCACAATGACAAGTGTGGAGGTAGCAGCAGCAGCATCATCAGGAGGACACAGATTGGTACAATGACAGTGTGGAGGTGGCAGCAGCAGCATGAGGAGACAACAGAGTGGCACAATGACAGATTGTGGAGGTAGCAGCAGCAGCATTAGGAGGCCACAGGGTGGCACAATGACAGAGTCTTGATAAAGACTTGTTTAAGTTGAAACTTCGCATTTTTTGTATGCTGCTGGACAACTAAAAGAAAAGATTTTCTGATTACGGAAGAGTGCTGTGGATCTTCTTTGAATTATCTGCATATTAAGGAATCCTTGGCCTGGGTCCCAATCCGCGAGCACCATCTTTTGGACCATTGGGTACCAAGAAAATTGGACTTAGCCCAAAAAAGAGGGTATGTTGTGCTGCTGATCTTGTTTCTTCTTAGCATCGGGAGGAGGCCACGTAGTGGCACAATGACAAACTGTGGAGATGGCAACCGCATTATCAGGAGGCCACAGAGTGACACAATGACAGTGTGGAGGTAGCAGCAGCAGCATCAGGATGAGGCCACAGGGTGGCACAGTAACAGAGTGTGGAGGTGGCGGTAGCATCATCAGGAGGCCACAGAGTGGCACAATGACAGTGTGGTGGTGGCAGCAGCAGCATGAGGAGATGACACAGTTGCACAATGACAAAGTGTGGAGGAGGCAGCAGAAGCATCAGGAGGGAGCCACAAGGTGGCACAATGACAGAGTGTGGAGGTGGCGGCAGCATCAGGAGGAGGCCACATGGTGGCACAATGACTGTGTAGAGGTGGCAGCAGCATCATCAGGAGGCCACAGAGTAGCACAAAGACGGAGTGTGGAGGTGGCGGCAGAGGCATCGGGAGAAAGCCACAGGGTGGGTGGCACAATGACAGAGTGTGGAGGTAGTAGCAGCATCATCAGGAGGCAACAGAGTGGCACAATGACAGTGTGGAGGGGGAAGCAGCAGCAGGAGGAGACCACAGAGTGGCACAATGACAGAGTGTGGAGGTGGCAGAATCATAATCAGGAGGCCACAGAGTGGTACAATGACAATGTGGAGGTGGCAGCAAGCAGCAGCATGAGGAATGACAGACTGTGGAGGTGGCAGCAGCTTCATTAGGAGGCCACAGAGTGGCACAATGACAAGTGTGGAGGTGGCAGTAGCAGCATGAGGAAACCACGTAGTGGCACAATGACAGAATGTGAAGATGGCAGCAGCATCAGGAGGAGGCCACAGGATGGCACAATGACATAGTGTGGAGGTGGCAGCAGTAGCAGCATCACGAGGAGGCAAAAGAGTTACACAATGACAGTGTGGAGTTTGCAGCAGCATCATCAGGGGGCTACAGAGTGGCACAATGACAGAGTGTGGACGTGGCAGCAGCAGCATGAGGAAATGACAGAGTGGCACAATGACAAAGTGTAGAGGTGGCAGCAGCATCAGGAGGATGCCACAGGATGGCACAATGACTGTGTAGTGGTGGCAGCAGCATCATGAGGAGGCCACAGAGTGACACAAAGACAGAGTGGAGGTGGCAGATGCACCAGCATGAGGAGACCAAAAAGTCGCACAATGACAGAGTGTGAAGGTGGCAGCAGCATCAGGAGGAGACCACAGGATGCAACAATGACAGAATGTGGAGGTGGCAGCAGCATCATCAGAAGGCCACAGTGTGGCAGAATGATAGTGTGGAGGTGGTAACAGCATTGGGGGAGGCCACAGTGTGTTACAATGACAGAGTGTAGAGGTGGCAGCAGCATCATCAGGAGGCCAAAGGTTGGCACAATGACAGTGTGGAGGTGGCAGCAGCAGCATGAAAAGACGACAGTGTGGCACAATGACAGAGTGTATAGGTGCCAACAGCATCAGCAGGAGGCCACAGGGTGGCACAATGACCAATTGTGGAAGTGGCAGCAGCATCATCAGCAGGCCACAGAGTGGTACAATGACAATGTGGAGGTGGCAGCAGCATGAGATAACAATAAAGTGGCACAATGACAGAGTGTGGAGGTGGCAGCAGCATCAGGAGGAGACCACAGGATGCAACAATGACAGAGTGTGGAGGTGGCAGCAGCATCATCAGAAGGCCACAGTGTGGCAGAATGATAGTGTGTAGGTGGTAACAGCATTGGGGGAGGCCACAGTGTGTTACAATGACAGAGTGTAGAGGTGGCAGCAGCATCATCAGGAGGCCACAGAGTGGTACAATGACAATGTGGAGGTGGCAGCAGCAACATGAGGAAACCACAGAGTGGCACAATGACAGAGTGTGGTGGTGGCAACAGCATCAGGAGGAGGCAACAGCATCAGGAGGAGGCCATAGAGTGGCACAATGACAGTGTGGAGGTGGCAGCAGTAGCAGCATCACGATGAGGCGATAGGGTAGCACAATGACAGTGTGGAGGTGGCAGCAGCATCATCAGGAGGCCTCAGAGTGGCACAATGACAGTGTGGATTTGGCAGCAGCAGCATGAGGAGATGACAGAGTGGAACAATGACAGTGTAGAGGTGGCAGCAGCATTAGGAGAAGACAGAGTGGCACAATGACAGTGTAGAGGTGGCAGCAGCAGCATCAGGAGGCCACAGGGTGCACAATGACTGCGTAGTGGTGGCAGCAGCATCATCAGGAGTCTACAGAGTGGCGCAAAGACAGAGTGGAGGTGGCAGCAGCAGCATGAGGAGACTACAAAGTGGCACAATGACAGAACGTGGAGTTGGCAGCAGCAGCATCAGGAAGAGGCCAAACGTTGGCACAATGACAGTGTGGAGGTGGCAGCAGCATGAAAAGACGACAGTGTGGCACAATGACAGAGTGTATAGGTGCCAACAGCATCAGCAGGAGGCCACAGGGTGGCACAATGACCAATTGTGGAAGTGGCAGTAGCATCATCAGCAGGCCACAGAGTGGTACAATGACAATGTGGTGGTGGCAGCAGCATGAGATAACAACAGAGTGGCACAATGACAGAGTGTAGAGGTGGCAGCAGAATCAGGAGGAGGCCACAGGGTGGCACAATAACTGTGTAGTGGTGACAGCAGCATCATCAAGAGGCCACAAAGTGGCACAAAGAAAGAGTGGAGGTGTCAGCAGCAGCATGAGGAGACCACAAAGTGGCACAATGATAGAATGTGGAGGAGGCAGCAGTATCAGGAGGAGACAATAGGATGCAACAATGATAGAGTGTGGAGGTGGCAGCAGCATCATCAGAAGGCCACAGTGTGGCAGAATGACAGTGTGGAGGTGGTAGCAGCATCAGGGGAGGTGACAGTGTGTTACAATTACAGAGTGTGGAGGTGGCAGCAGCATCATCAGGAGGCCGGAGAGTGGCACAATGACACTGTGGAGGTGGCAGCAGCAGCATGAGGAGATGACAGAGTAGCACAAAGACAAAGTGTGGAGGTGGCAGCAGCAGCATGAAAAGACAACAGCGTGGCACAATGACAGAGTGTGGAGGTGCCAACAACATCAGGAGGAGACCACAGGGTGGCACAATGACTGATTGTGGAGGTGGCAGCAGCATCATCACGAGGCCACAGAGTGGTACAATGACAATGTGGCGGCGGCAGCAGCAGCATGAGGAAACCACAGAGTGGCACAATGACAGAGTGTGGTGGTGGCAACAGCATCAGGAGGAGGCCACAGGGTGGCACAATGAAAGAGTGTGGAGGTGGCAGCAGAAGCATCAGGAGGAGGCCACAAGGTGGCACAATGACAGAGTGTGGAGGTGGCAGCAGCATCATCAGGAGGCCACAGAGTGGCACAATGACAATTGTGGAAGGGTCAGAAGCAGCATGAGGAAAACACGGAGTGGCACAATGACAGAATGTGAAGATGGCAGCAGCAACAGGAGGAGGCCACAGGATGGCACAATTACAAGTGTGCAGGTGGCAGCAGCAGCATGTGAAGACAACAGAGTGGCACAATGACAGAGTGTGGAGGTGGCTGCAGTAGCAGCATCACGAGGAGGCGATAGGGTAGCACAATGACAGTGTGGAGGTGGCAGCAGCATCATCTGGAGATGACAGAGTGGATCAAATACAAAGTGTAGAAGTGGCAGCAGCATCAGGAGGAGGCCACAGGGTAGCACAATGACTGTGTAGTGGTGGCAGCAGCATAATCAGGAGGCCACAGAGTGGCACAAAGACAGAGTGGAGGTGGCAGCAGCAGCAGCATGAGGAGACCAAAAAGTGGCACAATGATAGAATGTGGAGGTGGCAGCAGCAGCATCAGGAGGAGGCCAAAGGTTGGCACAATGACAGAATGTGGAGGGGGCAGCAGCAACAGCAGGCCACAGAGTGGTACAATGACAATGTGGAGGTGGCAGCAGCAGCATGAGATAACCACAGAGTGGCACAATGACAGACTGTAGAGGTGGCAGCAGAATCAGGAGGAGACCACATAGTGGCACAATGATAGAATGTGGAGGAGGCAGCAGCATCAGGAGGAGACAACAGGATGCAACAATGACAGAGTGTGGAGGAGGGCAGCAGCATCATAAGAATGCCACAGTGTGGCAGAATGACATTGTGGAGGTGGTAGCAGCATCGAAAGAGGCCACAGTGTGCTACAATGACAGAGTGTGGAGGTGGCAGCAGCATCATCAGGAGGTCAGAGAGTGGCACAATGACAGTGTGGAGGTGGCAGCAGCAGCATGAGGAGATGACAGAGTGGCACAATGACAGAGTGTGGAGGTGGCAGCAGCAGCATAAGGAGGAGGCCAAAAGTTGGCACACTGACAGAATGTGGAGGTGGCAGCAGTATCAGGAGGCCACAGAGTGGCACAATGACAGTGTGGAGGTGGCAGCAGCAGCATGAAAAGACGACAGCGTGGCACAATGACAGAGTGTGGAGGTGCTAACAGCATCAGGAGGAGGCCACAGGGTGGCACAATGAGCGATTGTGGAGGTGGCAGCAGCATCATCAGGAGGCCACAGAGTGGTACAAAAACAATGTGGAGGTGTCAGCAGCAGCAGCATGAGAAAACCACAGAGTGGCACAATGACAGATAGAGATGTCGAGAACATAAAATTTTCCGTTCGTGAACGGCGAACGCAAATTTTTGCAAATGTTCGCGAACGGGCGAACCGGGCGAACCGCTATTGACTTCAATAGGCAGGCGAATTTTAAAACCCACAGGGACTCTTTCTAGCCACAGTAGTGATGGAAAAGTTGTTTCAAGGGGACTAACACCTGGACTGTGGCATGCCGGAGGGGGATCCATGGCAAAACTCCCATGGAAAATTACATAGTTGATGCAGAGTTGGGTTTTAATCCATAAAGGGCATAAATCGCATAACAATCCAATTTTTTTTTGATCAATGTGGTTTAAAACATCCAGTGTGTGTGTATACGATCAGGTATGATGTTGTATCGATCAGGTAGTGTAAGGGTTACGCCCACTTCACAGACATTGACAGACCAAACTCCCCTTTTAATGCACCACAAACAACCGCAAACAGTCCATTTGCCCAACCGCAAACACCCCTACATTTGCACAAGGTTGGATACCAAGCTAGCCATGTCCCGTTGATGTCATTGAAGGTTTCTTCCTCCACCCAGCCACGTACAACACCAAGGGTCCCCGAAAGGTGAATTGAATAGATTTTTCGAACGGAAGATGGTTAAAAAAAACGCTGGCTCCCTACCCTTTGTTTGAATCCACGGTCACTGCGTCTGCGCCGTGCAGTTTATTCTCACATTTTTTATCTGCAAGGTATTGTGAGTGTGACACCCTGTAACGGTAAGTGGTGGCCTGGCCAGTGGACACAGTACAGTCTGTGAGCCTGCAGCCTCTCACTGTCTGGCAACTGCAATTATATCACAGAGAAAAAATAAATTGTCATTTTTTTATCTGCAAGGTATTGTGAGTGTGACACCCTGTAACGGTATAAGTGGTGGCCTGGCCAGTGGACACAGTACAGTCTGTGAGCCTGCAGCCTCTCACTGTCTGGCAACTGCAATTATATCACAGAGAAAAAATAAATTGGCATTTTTTTATCTGCAAGGTATTGTGAGTGTGACACCCTGTAACGGTATGAGTGGTGGCCTGGCCAGTGGACACAGTACAGTCTGTGAGCCTGCAGCCTCTCACTGTCTGGCAACTGCGATTATATCACAGAGAAAAAGTAAATTGGCATTTTTTTATCTGCAAGGTATTGTGAGTGTGACACCCTGTAACGGTATAAGTGGTGGCCTGGCCAGTGGACACAGTACAGTCTGTGAGCCTGCAGCCTCTCACTGTCTGGCAACTGCAATTATATCACAGAGAAAAAATAAATTGGCATTTTTTTATCTGCAAGGTATTGTGAGTGTGACACCCTGAAACGGTATGAGTGGTGGCCTGGCCAGTGGACACAGTACAGTCTGTGAGCCTGCAGCCTCTCACTGTCTGGCAACTGCGATTATATCACAGAGAAAAAATAAATTGTCATTTTTTTATCTGCAAGGTATTGTTAGTGTGACACCCTGTAACGGTATAAGTGGTGGCCTGGCCAGTGGCCTGGCCAGGTTTCTTCCTCCACCCAGCCACGTACAACACCAAGGGTCCCCGAAAGGTGAATTGAATAGATTTTTCGAACGGAAGATGGTTAAAAAAACGCTGGCTCCCTACCCTTTGTTTGAATCCACGGTCACTGCGTCTGCGCCGTGCAATTTATTCTCACATTTTTTATCTGCAAGGTATTGTGAGTGTGACACCCTGTAACGGTATAAGTGGTGGCCTGGCCAGTGGACACAGTACAGTCTGTGAGCCTGCAGCCTCTCACTGTCTGGCAACTGCAATTATATCACAGAGAAAAAATAAATTGGCATTTTTTTATCTGCAAGGTATTGTGAGTGTGACACCCTGTAACGGTATAAGTGGTGGCCTGGCCAGTGGACACAGTACAGTCTGTGAGCCTGCAGCCTCTCACTGTCTGGCAACTGCAATTATATCACAGAGAAAAAATAAATTGGCATTTTTTTATCTGCAAGGTATTGTGAGTGTGACACCCTGTAACGGTATGAGTGGTGGCCTGGCCAGTGGACACAGTACAGTCTGTGAGCCTGCAGCCTCTCACTGTCTGGCAACTGCGATTATATCACAGAGAAAAAGTAAATTGGCATTTTTTTATCTGCAAGGTATTGTGAGTGTGACACCCTGTAACGGTATAAGTGGTGGCCTGGCCAGTTGACACAGTACAGTCTGTGAGCCTGCAGCCTCTCACTGTCTGGCAACTGCAATTATATCACAGAGAAAAAATAAATTGGCATTTTTTTATCTGCAAGGTATTGTGAGTGTGACACCCTAAAACGGTATGAGTGGTGGCCTGGCCAGTGGACACAGTACAGTCTGTGAGCCTGCAGCCTCTCACTGTCTGGCAACTGCGATTATATCACAGAGAAAAAATAAATTGTCATTTTTTTATCTGCAAGGTATTGTGAGTGTGACACCCTGTAACGGTATAAGTGGTGGCCTGGCCAGTGGACACAGTACAGTCTGTGAGCCTGCAGCCTCTCACTGTCTGGCAACTGCAATTATATCACAGAGAAAAAATAAATTGGCATTTTTTTATCTGCAAGGTATTGTGAGTGTGACACCCTGAAACGGTATGAGTGGTGGCCTGGCCAGTGGACACAGTACAGTCTGTGAGCCTGCAGCCTCTCACTGTCTGGCAACTGCAATTATATCACAGAGAAAAAATAAATTGGCATTTTTTTATCTGCAAGGTATTGTGAGTGTGACACCCTGTAACGGTATGAGTGGTGGCCTGGCCAGTGGACACAGTACAGTCTGTGAGCCTGCAGCCTCTCACACACGGGCAGGCAACTTCAATATATATATATATATATATATATATATAAAAAAAGCAGACTGATGTACCAGCCCTAAAAAGGGCTTTTTGGGGTGCTGTCAGGACGCTGTCCTTACAGCAGATGAGTCTGTGGACACAGAACACTGCCCTAGCTAACGCTTTTCCTATTAAATTAGCAGCAGCAGCACTGTCCCTCCTCTCACTAAGAATGCAGCTTCTGAATGAATCTAAAATGGATGCTGTCCAGGAGGTGGGAGGGTCTGGGAGGGAGGGTCTGCTGCTGATTGGCTGGAATGTGTCTGCTGACTGTGAGGTACAGGGTCAAAGTTTACACAATGATGACGAATAGGGGGCGGACCGAACATTGCATATGTTCGCCCACCGCGGGGAACGCGAACAAGCTATGTTCGCCAGGAACTATTCGCCGGCGAACTATTCGGGACATCTCTAATGACAGAGTATAGAGGTGGCAGCAGAATCAGGAGGAGGCCACAGGGTGGCACAATGAAAGAGTGTGGAGGTGGCAGCAGCAGCATAAAAAGACGACAGTGTGGAACAATGACAGAGTGTGGAGGTGCCAACAGCATCAGGAGGAGGCCACAGGGTGGCACAATGACTGATTGTGGAGGTGGCAGCAGCATCATCAGGAGGCCACAGAGTGGCACAATGACAGAGTGTGGAGGTGACAGCAGCAGCATCAGTAGCAGACCACAGGGTGTCACAATGACAAAGTGTAGAGTTGGCAGCAGAATCAAGAGGTCACAGAGTAACACAATGACAGTGTGGTGGTGGCAGCAGCAGCATGAACTGAAGACAAAGTGGCACAATGATAGAGTGTGGAGGTGGTAGCAGCAGCATCAGGAGGAGGCCACAGTGTGTTACAATGACAAAGTGTGGAGTTAGCAGCAAAATCATCAAGAGGACACAGAGTGGCACAATGACAGTGTGGAGGCTGCAGCAGCAGCATAATGAGACCACTGAGTGGCACAATGATAAAGTTTGGATGTGCCAACAGCATCAGGAGGAGGCCACAGGGTGGCACAATGACAAGTGTGGAGGTGGCAGCAGCAGCAGCATGTAAAGACAGCAGAGTGGCACAATGACAGAGTGTGGAGGTGGCAGTAGTAGCAGCATCACAAGGAGGCAATAGGGTAGCACAATAACAGTGTGGATGTGGCCGCAGCATCATCAGGAGCCACAGAGTGGCACAATGACAGTGTGGAGGAGGCAGCAGCAGCACGAGGAGATGACAGAGTGGAACAATGACAAAGTGTAGAGGTGGCAGCAGCAGCAGCATCAGGAGGAAGCCACAGGGTTGCACTATGACTGTGTAGTGGTGGCAGCAGCATCATCAGGAGGCCACAGAGTGGCACAAAGACAGAGTGGAGGTGGCAGCAGCAGCAGCATGAGGAGACCACAAAGTGGCACAATGATAGAATGTGGAGGAGGCAGCAGCATCAGGAGGAGACCACAGAATGCAAAAATGACAGAGTGTGAAGGTGGCAGCAGCATCATCAGAAGGCCAAAGAGTGGCACAATGACAGTGTAGAGGTGGCAGCAGCAGCATGAGGAGATGACAGAGTGGCACAATGACAAAGTGTGGAGGTGGCGGCAGCATCATCAGGAGGCCACAGAGTGCTACAATGACAAGTGGAGGTGGCAGCAACAGCTGCATGAGGAAACCACAGAGTGGCACAATGACAGAGTGTGGTGGTGGTAGCAGCATCAGGAGGAGGCCACAGGGTGGCAAAATGAAAGGTTGTGGAGGTGGCAGCAGCAGCATCAGGAGGATGCCACAGGGTGGCACAATGACAAAGTGTAGAGGTGGCAGCAGCATCATCAGGAGGCCACAGAGTGGAACAAAGACAGAGTGGAGGTGGCAGCAGCAGCAGCATGAGGAAACCACAAAGTGGCACAATGTTAGAATGTGGAGGTGGCAGCAGCATCAACAGAATGCCACAGTGTGGCACAATGACAGTGTCAAGGTGGCAGCAGCATCTTCAGGATGCCACAAAGTGGCACAAAGACAGTGTGTAGGTGGCAGCAGAAGCATGAAGAGATGACAGAGTGGCACAATGACAAAGTGTGGAGGTGGCAGCAGCAGCATCAGGAGGAGGCCACAGGGTGGCACAATGACTGTGTAGAGGTGGCAACAGCATCATCAGGAGGGCACAGAGTGGCACAAAGACAGAGTGGAGGTGGAGGCAGCAGCATCGGATGGAGGCCACATTGTGGCACAATGACAGAGTGTGGAGTTGGTAGCATCATCATCAGGAGGCCACAGAGTGGCACAATGACAGTGTGGAGGTGGCAGCAGCATGAGGAGACCAGAGTGGCACAATGACAGATTGTGTAGATGGTAGCAGCATCAGGAGGAGGCCACAGGATGGCACAATGACAAGTGTGGAGGTGGCAGCAGCATCACCAGGAGGCCACGGATGGGCATAATGACAATGTGGAGTTGGCAGCAGCATCATCAGGAGGCCACAGAGTGGTACAATGACAGTGTGGAGGTGGCAGCAGCAGTATGAGAAGACGACAGAGTAGCACAATGACAGAGTGTGGAGGTGGCAGCAGCATCATCAGAAGGATGTCATAGGGTTGCACGATGACAAAGTGTGAAGATGGCAGCAGCATCAGTATGAGGCCACAGGATGGCATAATGACAGAGTGTGGAGGTGGCAGCAGTAGCAGCATCACGAGGAGGCCATAGGGTGGCACAATGACAGTGTAGAGGTTGCAGCAGCATCATCAAGGGTGTACAGAGTGGCACAATGACAGTGTGGAGGTGGTAGCAGCAGGAGAACAAGGAGACCACTGAGTGCCACAATGACAGAGTGTAGAGGTGACAGCAGCATCAGGAGGAGGCCACATGGTGGCTCAATCACAGAGTGTGGAGGTGGCAGCAGCATCATCAGGAGGTCACAGAGTGGCACAATAGAAGTGTGGAGGTGGTAGCAGATTGAAAAGACGACAAGTGGCACAATGACAGAGTGTGGAGGTGGCAGCAGCAGCATCAGTAGGAGCCACAGGGTGGCACAATGACAGTTTGGAGGTGGCAGCATCAGCAGCATGAGGGGACTACAGAGTGGCACAATGACAGAGTGTGTAAGTGGCAGCTGCATCAGGAGGAGGCCAAAGGATGGCACAATGATAAGTGTGGCGGTGGCAGCATCATCAGGAGGCCACAGAGTGGCACAAATACAGTGTGGAGGTGGCAGCAGCATCATCAGTAGGAGACAGAGTGGCACAATGACAGTGTTGAGGTGGCAGCAGCAGCATGAAAAGAAGACAGAGTGTCACAATGACAGAGTGTGGAGGTGATAGCAGCAGCATCAGGAGGAGGCCACAGAGTGGCACAATGGCAGAGCGTGGATGTGGCAGCAGCAGCATGAGGAGACCACGGAGTGGCACAATGACAGCGTGTGAAGGTGGCAGCAGCATCAGGAGGAGGCCATAGGATTGCACAATGACAAGTGTGGAGGTTGTAGCAGCAGCAGCATGTAAAGACAACTTAGTGGCAGAGTGTGGACATGGTAGCAGCAGCATCCGGAGGAGGCCACAGGGTGGCACAATGACAGAGTGTGGAGGTGGCAGCAGCATCATCAGGAGGCCACAGAGTGGCAGAAAGACAGATTGTAAATGTGGCAGCATCAGCATGAGGAGACTACAGAGTGGCACAATGACAGTGTGGAGGTGGCAGCAGTAGCAGCATCAGGAGGAGGCCAAAGGGTGGCACAATGACAGTGTGGTGGTGATAGCAGCAGCATCAGGAGGCTACAGAGAGGCACATTGATAGTGTTGAGGTGGCAGCAGCAGCAGCATGTAAAGACGATAGAATCTGTGGGCAGTAGGTGTAAGGCTCCATTCAGACGTTGGTATGTATTTTGCGGATCCACGGATCCGCGGATCCGCAAAACACATACGGACGTCTGAATGGAGCCTTACAGGGGGGTGATCACCCCATATAGACTCCCTGATCACCCCCCTGTCATTGATCACCCCCCTGTAGGGCTCCATTCAGACGTCCGTATGTGTTTTGCGGATCCGCGGACCCACGGATCTGCGGATCCACGGATCCGCAAAACACATACGGACGTCTGAATGGAGCCTTACAGGGGGGTGATCACCCCATATAGACTCCCTGATCACCCCCCTGTCATTGATCACCCCCCTGTAAGGCTCCATTCAGACGTCCGTATGTGTTTTGCGGATCCGCGGATCCACGTATCCGCAAAACACGGACACCGCGGATCCGCAAAACACGGACACCGGTAATGTGCTTTCCGCATTTTGCGGATCCGCACATTGCCAGAACTATATAGAAAATGCCTTTTCTTGTCCGCAATTGCGGACAAGAATAGGACATGTTCTATAGGCTCTACAAAAAACGCAGTGTTCGCCCGATCAGGCCTGATCTTGTGCGCACACTTGCGTTCAGTCCGCCCCACCGCAGTGACAGAATTAATTTTTATCTGACCACTGTAAAAACACCGTAAAATCGCTGCGGCGCTATAAAAAGATCACTTTTGAGGGGCAAGGCTAGTTCATAGAAGATTTTTTTTTTTTCGTCACAAGTTAGCGGAAATAGATTATTTTTTTTTTTTTTCTTACAAAGTCTCATATTCCACTAACTTGTGACAAAAAATTAAAATCTCACATGAACTCACCATACCCCTCACGGAATCCAAATGCGTAAAAAATTTTAGACATTTATGTTCCAGACTTCTTCTCAGGCTTTAGGGCCCCTAAAATGCCAGGGCAGTATAAATACCCCACAAGTGACCCCATTTCGGAAAGAAGACACCCCAAGGTATTCGCTGAGGGGCATATTTAGTCCATGAAAGATTGAACTTTTTGTCACAAGTTAGCAGAAAGGGAGACTTTGTGAGAAAAAAAAAAAAAAATTTCCGATAACTTGTGCCAAAAAAAAAAAACTTCTATGAACTCGCCATGCCCCTCACGGAATACCTTGGGGTGTCTTCTTTCCAAAATGGGGTCACATGTGGGGTATTTATACTGCCCTGGCATTTTAGGGGCCCTGAAGCGTGAGAAGAAGTCTGGAATCCAAATGTCTATAAATGCCCTCTTAAAAGGAATTTGGGCCCCTTTGCGCACCTAGGCTGCAAAAAAGTGTCACACATGTGGTATCGCCGTACTCAGGAGAAGTTGGGGAATGTGTTTTGGGGTGTCATTTTACATATACCCATGCTGGGTGAGATAAATATATCGGTCAAATGCCAACTTTGTATGAAAAATGGGAAAAGTTGTCTTTTAGAGAGATATTTCTCTCACCCAGCATGGGTATATGTAGAAAGACACCCCAAAACACATTGCCCAACTTCTCCTGAGTACGGCGATACCACATGTGTGACACTTTTTTGCACCCTAGGTGGGCAAAGGGGCCCACATTCCAAAGAGCACCTTTAGGATTTCACAGGGCATTTTTTACACATTTTGATTTCAAACTACTGCTCACGCATTAGGGCCCCAAAAATGCCAGGGCAGTATAACTACCCCACAAGTGACCCCATTTTGGAAAGAAGACACCCCAAGGTATTCCGTGAGGAGCATGGCGAGTTCCTCGAATTTTTTTTTTTTGTCACAAGTCAGCGGAAAATGATGATTTTATTTAATTTTTTTCTTACAAAGTCTCATATTCCACTAACTTGTGACAAAAAATAAAAACTTCCATAAACCCACTATGCCCATCACGAAATACCGTGGGGTCTCTTCCTTCTAAAAATGGGGTCGCTTGTGGGGTAGTTATACTGCCCTGGCATTCTAGGGGCCCTTATGCGTGAGAAGTAGTTTGAAATCAAAATATGTAAAAAATGCCCTGTGAAATCCTAAAGGTGCTCTTTGGAATGTGGGCCCCTTTTCCCACCTAGGCTGCAAAAAAGTGTCACACATGTGGTATCACCGTACTCAGGAGAAGTTGGGCAATGTGTTTTGGAGTGTCTTTTTACATATACCCATGCTGAGTGAGAGAAATATCTGTCTAAAAGACAACTTTTCCCATTTTTTTATACAAAGTTGTCATTTGACAGAGATATTTATCCTACCCAGCATGGGCATGTGTAAAAAGACACCCCAAAACACATTGCCCGACTTCTCCTGAGTACGGCAATACCACATGTGTGACACTTTTTTGCAGCCTAGGTAGGCAAAGGGGCCCACATTCCAAAGAGCACCTTTAGGATTTCACAGGACATTTTTTACACATTTTGATTTCAAACTACTTCTCACGCATTAGGGCCCCTAAAATGCCAGGGCAGTATAACTACCCCACAAGTGACCCCACTTTGGAAAGAAGACACCCCAAGGTATTTTGTGATGGGCATAGTGAGTTCATGGAAGTTTTTATTTTTTGTCACAAGTTAGTGGAATATGAGACTTTGTAAGGAAAAAAAAAAAAAAAAACATCATTTTCCGCTAACTTGTGACAAAAAATAAAAAGTTCTATGAACTCACTATGCCCATCAGCGAATACCTTAGGGTGTCTACTTTCCGAAATGGGGTCATTTGTGGGGTTTTTCTACTGTCTGGGCATTGTAGAACCTCAGGAAACATGATAGGTGCTCAGAAAGTCAGAGCTGCTTCAAAAAGCGGAAATTCACATTTTTGTACCATAGTTTGTAAACGCTATAACTTTTACCCAAACATTTTTTTTTATCAAAGACATGTAGAACAATAAATTTAGAGAAAAATTTATATAGAAATGTATATTTTTTTAAAAAAAATTTACAACTGAAAGTGAAAAATTTCATTTTTTTGCAAAAATGTAGGTAAATTTCGATTAATAACAAAAAAGTAAAAATGTCAGAAGCAATGAAATACCACCAAATGAAAGCTCTATTAGTGAGAAGAAAAGGAGGTAAAATTCATTTGGGTGGTAAGTTGCATGACCGAGCAATAAACCGTGAAAGTAGTGTAGTGCAGAATTGTAAAAAGTGGTCTGGTCATTAAGGGTATTTAAAGGGTTTCTATCACTTGGTATCACATATTTAGGTGTCAGACACTAGTGATCCGCTAGTGTCTGCTCTAACAAACCATCCTAATATGATTTTGGGGCAGCCGTTTCGCTAAAATAAGAACTTATATCTATATGCTAATGAGCCTCTAGGTGCTATGGGGGCGTCATTAGCACCTAGAGGCTCCGTCTACCTTCATAAACTGCCGCCGCCCAGCGCGTCCCTCCAGCCCGCCCATCTCCTGCTGAATGCGATCCTCCCCGTACGCGTCTCTGTTCGGCGCATGCGCAGTGAATGTCTGACCGCTTCCCTGCTCAGACATCTCCACTGCGCCTGCGCCGATGACATCATAGTGCTCCGAGGAACATATTAGGATGGTTTGTTAGAGCAGACACTAGCGGATCGCTAGTGCCTGACACCTAAATATGTGATACGAAGTGATAGAAACCCTTTAAGCTAGGGGAGCTGAGGTGGTTAAATGGAACCGAATGTGACACCAGATATGAGTTGCGCTGAAGTGACACTATGGACTTGCAGCTTGGCCTTAAACACGCAGACACGTGTGTGCAACTGACTGCTATTTATTCACAGTCAAAATTGTTGTTTTTCTTTAAATGGAATCGAATGTGATGCCAGATATAAGTTGCGCTGAAGTGACACTATGCACTTGCAGCTGGGCCTTAAACACACAAACACGTGTGGCTATCGATTTCCCTATTAAATCAGCAGCAGCTACACTGTCCCTCCTCTCACTAAGAATGCAGCTTCCGAATGAATCTAAAATGGATGCTGTCCAGGAGGTGGGAGGGTCTGGGAGGGAGGGTACGCTGCTGATTGGCTGGAATGTGTCTGCTGACTGTGAGATACAGGGTCATTAGGAACCCAGTTCTAAGTTGAATTCGCAATGCGATTAATATAACCTGTATTAATCGCATTGCGATTACAACTTAGTCAAATTTTTGACACTGCAGCTTCTGAATAAATCTAAAATGGATGCTGTCCAGGAGGTGGGAGGGTCTGGGAGGGAGGGTATGATGCTGATTGGCTGGAATATGTCTGCTGACTGTGAGGTACAGGGTCAAAGTTTACACAATGATGACGAATAGGGGGCGGACCGAACATCGCATATGTTCGCCCGCCGCGGCGAACGCGAACAAGCGATGTTCGCCGGGAACTATTCGCCGGCGAATAGTTCGGGACATCTCTACTAATCAGTGAGGCAAACCAGAAAAAAAGGCCTAAATTTGCTAAGGAGCATAAAGTTTGGACTCTGGAGCAATGGAAGACGGTCATGTGGTCTGGTGATTTCAGATTTACCCTGTTCCAGAGTGATGGGCGCATCAGGGTAAGAGGAGAGGCAGATGAAGTGATGCACCCATCATGCCAAGTGCCTACTGTACAAGCCTTTGGGGGTAGTGGGCTTCCATAACACTTCAGCATTGCCTCATGCGGATTGTCTCCATGCCATGCTGCAATTATTACAGTAGTTTATGCAATCCTACTTATCTGTGCTTTCCAACAGTGCTGTGGTTTTTTACACTCCTGGACTCCTTTAAGCTTTTCTTCCCATCAGCTGCACCAGTATGTTGCTGGGTCTGCTGCCAATACTCCAATACTCAGCACCAAGAACACAAGATAGTAACTTCCACTCAAGTAATTCCAGTTATCCACTCTGGCTGTTCTGATATAATGGCTCTGACCTACACTAGTCTCTGCACACAGGAACTCACTGGAACAGAACTCCCTGTCCACTTTCATGGACATCAGGGATTTAAACTGTGTTCTGTTTGAATCCCTGATGTCCACACCGCTCTTAAGCCTTCTTCCATAAGGGTTAAGAAATTATTAATTATGAAACTTTGCTGTTTACGTCAGCCTATGATCTCTTCTTTCTCAACTTTAGTGACATAAGTATATTGCAAATCAGTTGATGGCTCATTAACTGTGATTCTCACTTTAATATTCATATGGATGAACTTCAATAATAATGTATCCATCTTTATCAATATATATTGAATTTCCTTTGGCACATAGAAGCTATTCATTACTTGGTGTTTTCTGAGTTATAGTTTTTTTCACTTGGAAATTTAAAAAAAAAATCCCCTTATTACACTCTTCAGTTTTAGAGTAATTTAATTTTTTTTAATACTGTTTCAAAACTTTGTATGATTGGGCTAAACTGATCACACAGTGGTGATCATTTCTTGCACTCTCAACCTTCAGGCACTAGGTGTTCAATACTGCAATTTTTCTTATGGCCTTTGTTGCATAGATGGGGGCCTTTAGCTACGTTCAGCAAAAATGCTGGACCTTTCCAGGTGCATACATCAACTACATTCACATAATTACATCTGAGGGTAGCTTTAACCCTTGAACCCTATTCAACTTAATATTTACAGAATACAGTACATCCTTTAAACCAGCATCCACATTTAGCAACATGTGCAATCTCATCTGCTAAAAATGTGCATTCCTAAAAGTTGAAAGGAAGCAAAATCCAAAGTGCAAGATCCCTTTGCGACAATGTAATTTTACTATTTTACCCCATAGTACAGGGATGGCCAGCTGTTACAAAACTACAATCCCCAGCATGCCAAGAATGCCTACAGATATCAGCCTACAGCATGGCATGGTGGGAGTTGCAGTTTTACAACAGCTGGAGAGCCACAAGTTGGCCATCCCTGTCATAGTAATTTTGCTATTTCACTCCACCCACTGCCAATCTTTTTAACTAAACAGCAAGATATGTTATTGGAAATCAAATGGAATCCTTTCTCTATTGGTTCTAGTGATCACTGGACTGATTATTTGATCACATTAGTGGGGCTGTTAAGGCACATTTACATGAGACGACTGTTGCTTCCCGATAACTGCCTACTCATCAGTAGATATAAAATCTGTATTAACAATCACCTCATTGAGTGATCATCAGCACCTTTACACCGGGTTGATTATCAGTAAAAGACCTGATTTCATAAATAGTGGATTACCATCATAAGCCTAGAAGAACCTTCTCCCATATTTAGTAATACACATGTTCACAAAATGCTTGCGCAAAGGAAGAATGACTTAGCTAATATAGAAAAAAATGCAACTACCTATACGACAAACTTAGTTTTGCACCTCTAAATTACAGTATCTTGAGCGGTTCAAGCAATTTCAGAATCTGCATCTATAAGTACCTCTCAGCAGCATACTTTCTATCCAATTGGTATTTTTGAGGTAATTTACACATCAAGCCCTACACTTCAGAACTCTGGCTTCAAAAAGTTGGAAAATAGGGCTCTGACTTTTTCGGGTTACTTGTGCAAAAATTTTTGACTTTTTGCATTTTTCACCAGTCACTCCAGTTTTAAAAAGTAGGTGGAAAAGTGGGCATGGGTAGCTATGTTGACTAATTTTGCTTCAAATTTATAATTGGGCCTTTTTTTTTAAACAAAAGTCTCAAATAAAAGTTATAAACTCACTCAGTAGTGGAAGGTGTGAAAAAACTGGAGAAGCAAAAAAAAATAATTATGCATACTCACCTCATCCATTTACTCACAGAAAGATACCACACAAAATCTTGTGCGGGGTGACGTGTGATGTCACCATGCTAGATCGCTGTCCAGATGAGGTGTCATCATCAGTGCCAGCTCGATGACATCATCACGTCTTCACATCACCATGTGAGATTTCATGCTGTGTCTTCAATCCAGATGGCTGCGACGGCCTCTTTGAGAGCAAATGAATCAGGTGAGTACGTTTTTTTTTTTTTTTACGCGACTGTACTTTTTTTAAAGAGTGTAGCACGACTAAGCTAATGACATTCACCATGCAGAGAACATGTGTTATTTCCCCCAGCTTCAGGGCAGCCACAATGTTGCATCCATTGTTGCTGACCACCTTGCCCAGTTGGAGTTGGCGGGCTGACAGCCAGCAGGATGTTTGATGTACTTTAGCATCTGCTCACCAGTGTGGCTACTCTCAACAAGGCAATCAGCTCCAACATGCCATGGCAACGCTTGAGTTGACACATTTGATAGAAAGGAGGGGGAGTGGAAGCAATGCTGTGCCCTGCTGGTATTGGGGACAAGAGTGTGTCCATGGAGCAGGAGGTAGATAAGTGCCTGGTGTAATAGCCAGCCCAAATCAATAATGGGGGGAGGTCGACAGGACCTGGCCTTGTCGCAGGGGTGCTGCCTCGACACTGCCATAAAAAACATTGACCCAGTGGGCCGTGAAAGACATGTACTAACCCAGCCTATAACAGCAGGTCCCGGTGTCCACCATGGCATGCAGCTTGTTGCACAACGAGAATCGGAAGGAGTGGCTCTCGCTCTACACCACATGAGAGTACATGGCACTATTGAATGGTAAAGCAGCGACTGCACCACCAGCAACATGATATAGGTCCATTTACAAAGAGTTTTATGTCCCCATGACTACTATTAAGCCTATGGCAATATAATCAACATTAAAGGAAATTTATTCCAGGAATGTTGAGTAAGTTTGTCCAGATGATGAAGAAAGAATCAAGTGCTACTTCAAGACAAAACCAAGCTGATTTTAGGTCTAAATTGTCATATTTAATATCTTAGTGAATTGTATCTCTTTTACTCTTAAAGAGGCTGTGTAGGATTTTACTATTGGTAGTCTCTCCATAGGATAGGAAATCAATATTTGATCAGCAGGGTTCTGACTCCTCGCTGAAATGAATGCCAAAAACTATACAGTTCCATCCATTATGTAGTGGATGGAGATAATTACTGCAGCACAATGTCTCCATTCACTTCAATGGGAACAACTCTGTAACATCTCAGTCCTTTACATGGATGGTGCTGAGTATTTCAAAAGCCAACTTCTGGCTCTCCAGTATTACAGAACAGCTGATCAGCAGGGGTGTGGGATGTTGGACCTTCACTGATCACATATTTGCCTATCCTGAGGCCATAATGGTAAAATTTGGAAATACCCCTTTTGCAAGGGCCAATTGAGCAGGTAATTATTGGGTGCAAGCGTTTTGTTTCTAATAATTTTTGAGCAGAGGAGAGAGGTACATTAGATAATGAGATACTGGGGCTACTCTCATCCCCATAGAGAATCATTGTTAACCGGAGGCAGATTCTTCTTTACACAGAATAATGTGCTGCTGGAAAAGATTTAATGTGACACAGGAAAGATGCAATCTTTTGTACTTTCATCAGGTGATCAATGCAACATTTACACAGCATAACTGTTTTTGTAAAATGCCCTTTAGGGGTGCACTTGTTCTTTGGGGACATTTATACCATTGTTTTCAGATGTCATTAAGGGGGTTCTGTCACCCCACTAAAGTCATATTTTTTTTTTGGGCTACTTAAATTCCTTATACTGCGATATATCAATATATAATGCTCTTACTCATTTTCGTTCAGTAGTTTCATCAAAAAACAGACTTTTATAATATGTAAATTACCTCTCTACCAGCAAGTAGGGCGGCTACTTGCTGGTAGCAGCCGCATCCTCCTTTCATAAAGACGCCTCCTCCTCATGTTGATTGACAGGGCCAGCGAGCGGGCTCGTCCTCTGACTGGCCCTGTCAGCATTTCAAATCCCGCGCCTGTCTTCATTCGGTGCAGGCGCTCTGAGAAAAGGAGGCTCGCCTCCTCAGCACTTCCTCAGTGCGCCTGCGCCGATGACGTCTTCTCTTTCGGTGACGTCATTGACGCAGGCGCACTGAGGGAGTGCTGAGGAGGCGAGCCAGGGGGAGTGCTGAGGAGGCGAGCCTCCTTCTCTCAGAGCGCCTGCGCCGAATGAAGACAGGCGCGGGATTTGAAATGCTGACAGGGCTGCACGTGCAGCTGGCGTTATAACCAGCAGATCTCTGCCGTTTCAAACAGCAGAGACCTGCGGCTAATTACCCTGAACGGCAATAATGCTGATTGCGGTAATTAAATGCTTTAGATACCGTGACCAAGTGAGGTCACAGCATCTAAATGGGCAAAAACGCGGAAGCTCGCGCTTCCGGGTTTCCTACCCATGCCCCACGTGGCATAATGGGTCATCGGTACTTGCTCTGTACACTTTCAGCCTCGCTGATGAGGCTGAAAGTGTTCATGCTGCAATTCTTATTTTGGCCACCAGATAGCAGACCAAGATAAGAAATGAGCAAAATTGAGTTTTAAATGGAATAAAAAAATGCCTGATAGACCAAAATTAAAAATTAAAAATCAAAATTTATAGGCTCATATATGAGCCACACAATCATCACAAAATATATATATATTTTTTTTAAATATATTAAAAATAAAAAAATAAAAGTTGAAATCACCCCCCTTTCCAAATTAATAAACATCATGGATATCACCGTGACCGAAAACGCCCATACTATTAAAATATGAAAAAATAATTCCATACGGCAAATGGCGTAACAGAAAAAAAGGGTACAAAATGGTTGATTATCCATTTTTTCATTGCTTCTCTTACCCAACTAAATGTAATAAAATGTGATCAAAAAGTCACACACACTCCAAAATGGTATCAATAAAAACTACAGATTGTTCCACCAAAAATGAGCCCCGAAACAGCTCAGTAGACATAAGTATAAAAAAGTTATGGTGGTCAGAATATGGTGATGTAAGATTTTTTTTTTTATCAAACTTTAAATTTATTTTTACACTATTTAGACATAAAGAACCTATACATATGGAGTATCGTTGTAATTGTACTGACCCAGAGAATAAAGGGCATGGGTCAGTTTTGCCGTAAACAAAACACAGTGGGAACAAAACTCGTAAAACGGTGGAGGAATTGCTTTTTTTTTCCAATTCCACCCCATTTGGAATTTTTTTACCGCTTCCCACTACATTTTATGCCATAATTAATGGTGGAATTAGAAAAAAATAAACCCTCATACAGCTTTTTGACTGGAAATATAAAAAAGTTATGGAAGAAAAATGAAAACGCAAAAACAAAAAATCCTCTGGTAGCCTAAGGGTTAAAGGGGTTCTCCAGGATTTACATATTGATAACTTATCCTCAGGATAGGTCATCAATATGAAATTGGCAGCGGTCTGACTCCCACCACCCCCACGATCAGCTGTTTTAGTAGGCCAGCCTCTTCGTAGCTTACCAAAACCATTGCTGTACATTGCATAGTGGATTTGCTTGGTATTGTAGTTCAACCCCATGGGGCTCATTTGTGCCTAGGCCATGCGGTCTCTTTGCTCAGCTGATTGGTCGGGTGTCTCGGAACGCAGACCCCCACAGATCTCATATTGATGACCTACCTTGAGGATAGCTCACCAGTATGTAAATCCCGGTGAACCCCTTTTAATATTGGGTATGGTAATGTGACAGGAAATTAGTATGTCAATGTGATAATATACATATGGAATGAGTATAATACTATTGTCCTTCACATGCTATAGCATGGTAGCGTTCTGTAACAGTTGGTCAGTAGTATGTAGCATCCCATACTTGATTATTGGTAATATGTTCAGCATTTTATTACTAGTGATGAGAGGGAGGTGGCATATTCGATTTTGCAATATTTTGCGAATATTCAATTGAATATTCGTCTTATATTCGTCGAAATCGAATATTCGTCATTATTCTATTTATCGCAAATAATATGCGATTAAATTATTTGCGTATTGCAAGTTTAACTGTATAAGGCAACTTTCCTATTGGTTGGCTAGAATTAACGAAGATAACGAATATAGCGCTATATTCTCTATATTCGTTAATTCTAGCAATCCAATAGGAAAGTTGCCTATGGAGAGCTCTAAGTTGGATTCGCAATGCAAGAATATTACTTTGCCTATTTTTTGCAATAAATAGAATAATGACTCAGTATTCTATTTATTGCAAAAAATAGGCAAAGTAATATTCTCGCATTGCGAATCCAACTAAGAGCTGTCCATAGGCAACTTTCCTATTGGCTTGGTAGAATTAACAAATATAGAGAATATAGCGCTATGTTCGTCATCTTCGTTACTTCTATCAAGCCAACCATTAGGAAAGTTGAATATTCTAAAAAAAACAAATATATAGCAATATACCAAATATTAATAAAATACACATATATAGACTACAATTTAGCTAATATAATGCTATAACCTTTTTTTTTTTAAGTAATTTTTCAAATCTGAAGTTCATAAGAGAAAAAAAATTACGACTATGAACAAAGTTTATAGCACTATATTAGCTAAATTGCAGTCTATATGTGTATTTTACGAATATTCGCTATATTGCTATATATTCTTGTTTTAGAATATGACGACAGGCGCGGGATTTGAAATGCTGACAGGGCTGCACGTGCAGCTGGCGTTATAACCAGCAGATCTCTGCCGTTTCAAACAGCAGAGACCTGCGGCTAATTACCCTGAACGGCAATAATGCTGATTGCGGTAATTAAATGCTTTAGATACCGTGACCAAGTGAGGTCACAGCATCTAAATGGGCAAAAATATATAGCAATATAGCGAATATTCGTAAAATACACATATAGACTGCAATTTAGCTAATATAGTGCTATAAACTTTGTTCATAGTCGTAATTTTTTTTCTCTTATGAACTTCAGATTTGAAAAATTACTTAAAAAAAAAAAAGGTTATAGCATTATATTAGCTAAATTGTAGTCTATATATGTGTATTTTATTAATATTTGGTATATTGCTATATATTTGTTTTTTTTAGAATATTCAACTTTCCTAATGGTTGGCTTGATAGAAGTAACGAAGATGACGAACATAGCGCTATATTCTCTATATTTGTTAATTCTACCAAGCCAATAGGAAAGTTGCCTATGGACAGCTCTTAGTTATTTTGAATATTCGCCTTTTGTACAGTTGTTCGGCATACTCCTCCCCGACAAGCGTCCCCGTCAACATGGGAACGCCTATGAGTTAGAATATACCATCGGATCTGAGTTTTCACGATCTCAGGGAAAACTCAGATCCGATAGTATATTCTAACCCACAGGCGTTCCCATGGTGACGGGGACGCTTGTCGGGGAGGAGTATGCGAACAACGGTACAGATTGGGGGGAAAAAAGCTGAATATTCTAAATAACGAATATATTCGCTATATTGCTATCACGGTCGGCGTGGCTATCACATACGTGACACAGAGGGAGGGAACGAGGAAGGCCCTGCCCAAGTGAGAGGGAAGATGGTGACCCCTGACTCACCTGGCGGCTGGCACCTGGCTGCCCTGACGTCCCTAGACGGGTTCCTCACCCGTACGCCGATCACGTGCCTAAAGCCCTGGCTTTCCCTGAGCTGAGCCCTAGGTAGTGAACAGGGCGATGGGAACACTAGTCTGCACCACTAACTCTAAGGGAAAACACCAAGGGGAGGACAGACAACACAGACTCAACATATATTCCCAGATGGGCGACAACAGGAGACAACAATAAGCCCAACAGGGATCCGGAGGGTAGCACTCAGGAACGACACGCAGGATTCACCACTCCAGTGGGTCAGTATAGATGTCCAGGCAGGAAGCTCTATAACTGGCAACTAGAGAAGTGTGAGGGGAGAATATAAGGAGGTAGGGAGTGGCAGACAAGAAACAGCTGAGGAGGAGAAGCTACGGATCCCTGAGAGAGACAAAAAGGATAGCAAGGCAAACACAGAAAACAATCACTAAAAGACAACGTGATCTTTAGATATAGAGCGCGCAGCCACCCGCTGCGACTTCCTGACCCCGGGTATAACGGAGTCAGACGTGGCTCTTGATACCCTCGTGACAATTGCTATATATTAGTTTTTTTGAATATTCATAATTTTTTTTTCCATATTAAAACATGATTCCTTCCTGCTTAAGTTGCTTGTGGGCCAATGACTCATTGGCCCACAAGCAAGAAGCATTGAGGAATCATGTTTTCAGATGTTAAAAAATTTTTAATATTCGATATAGCGAATATATAGCACTATATTAGAAATATTCTCAAATTCTCGAAGTTGCGATATTCTCAAAAAAAAAAAATTGTTATTCGAATATTCACACTCAACACTAGTTATAACTGGACCAGTAATACAGTCAGTCTCTAAGCTGCCCTTCTCACATATTTACCTTGGAATCCTCATAAAAGTACCAAGTATTTTTAATTTTGGCTTTATTGTACAATAAAAGTCATTTTTTGGCATTTTTCCCCTTGGATACCTTTGATGTACTCATTCATTATAAGCATAAATTACTATTTGCATCTCTATAAATCTTAATTCAAAATGCAGCATTAAGAAAAAAAAATCCATTGATAAAGAAAATTTGAAGGCCCGACATGGCAGCAACGTTATTTTAAATTTGATCAGGATTTAATTTTAAAATGAATTGTCAGTATCTTAGGGCTGCCAACTGGTTAAAACGTTAGACACATTTAAATAATAATAATTGTTATGGCGCTCATGAATATCATTGTATGCCAACTTTCTAATGCATAATATCACAATGCAGAACTTCCTGCCTATTGAGTTAAACTTCTTTGACAAGTTATTAAATTAAGACATCAGTAATGAACCAAGTTATTCAAGTTTGCCTTCAGAATGAGCAGTCATATGTGGTAAGGGGTGTCAATCAAACATAAACATTGTGATAGTCTGTAAGTCTAATCAGGATTATTTCTTCACAATTGTCAAATCTGACTGTGATGTGATTTCTGCCACATGTTTATTCAGTGGTACTTTGTACTAACGACAATAAGCAAGATTTTATGGCTAATTAGTGTATATTAATAATTTCAATCCTTCTTTTGGCTCTTAAATGTTACTTAATATCTTATTTTTATTTCATTATTTTAGGCCCTATTTTAGTCTGTTACCCGTTGCCAAGAACGACAAAGCATTTAGCCGCCCAGCCAACCAGTGGACTAGCTGCCATATAGGCTTTTTTTGTTGCAGAGTATTTTTGTATTACAATTGTGTTCCCTATTTAATTATTAGCTTGCTTGATTACTCTATTGCTTCATCCTAAGGCTATGTTCTTATCATCATTTAGGTTTCCTGTTCTTCAGATCTGTCAGAATAAAATAAAATAAAATAAAATGGATCCTTTATTTTTTATGGGAGGAAACTTTTTCTCCTGTCAAAAATAACAGAAAACTAAATGGTGATGTGAATCTAGCCTAACTATATCATATATTCTGCTCCCCTAAACCTCCAATACAGAACATTGGCTTGTCTGTCTTGCTTTCCTGAGCTACTGTACTGTCTACCTGACTTGCAGTATTACCATTACTGATTCTAGCCACCAACCACAATTCATAAATGGTGCAACATCTGTCTCATTACCATGGTCTACTTCTGAATTGTCCTGGGATGACCCAAAGGTGAATTTGTGTCATCGATTTTGTCCTCTGCATGTTACTAGAATACAATCATTACATCTTTATAAAGTAGAGATGAGAAAATGTATTGAATTTTTTTTCATGTTCAATTTGGTGAACTTTTCAAAGAATTCAAATATGCTCCAACTGCTCTGAATATTGGTATTTAACAGTTAAAGATCTCCTAGAATCCACTATCTTTCTGAAAACATCCTAGAAGGCAAGAAAGAGACATGTAATCTAGCTCTCCTTTGAAAAGCATAAGAGTAATCAGTGTCCCAGCATTACACTTTTCTGAATGAGACAAGAAAACCAATTCTACTTCCAAAAGGACAAGACTACTGGGTGTCTCAGAAGAAAATTGGTGGTAGTTTTGGCGTGCTCTTTCTCATTAGGAAGACCAACAAGTATGTATGAGGAAGAGTTTTATAGTCCCACCAACGCTACTTTGCATTTCTGGGAAATATCTGCTTGCATAAGATAGGCATAGTGTTTTTGTTTTTTGTTTTTAGAAGGAAATCTAATTTGTATACCTTTGGGTTTCTGGGAAATATATTTAAATTAGCTTTTCTTTAAAAAAAAAACCAAAAACACTATGCCTATCTGATGCCAGCAGATGCAAGATACTAAAAATATATGTTTCCCAGAAATGCAGAGCAGCGCTAGATGGACTACAATATTCTTCATGCACTTATTAGTCTCCCTAATGGTAAAGCGCACACCCAAGAGTACCCCTCAAGGCTACTTAGGTAACCAAAGACATTTTCTTTTTGAGATGTACTGTGTTCTTGTTATTTTTTGGAGGAGAACTGGATTGCACATCTTATTCTCAGTCCAGTGTTATATGTCTTCCAAAATGGGTTTGTTAAAATTGAAATTTTGGTGGTAAATTGGGGCAAATTCCAAGTTTTAAATCCCAGTAACAAAGTAAACAGTTTTTGGTAGTTTACATGTGCCCCACAGACAGTTCTTTCTCCTCTGCCCTGCTTATTCCACAACATAATGGAAGAATTTTTTTTTATCTTTTACATCATTTCATTCCAGAGCAATAACCATTTTTTGTGAGACAAGTTGTATTTTTCACTTGTAACATTTTTGGGTACATATAACTTATTGCCACATTTTTATTAAGCCTATGTGGAGGAAAGAAAAATGAACACATTGTTTTTAGTGTTTTTAACCCCTTAAGGACGCAGGGCGTATCGGTACGCCCTATTTCCCGAGTCCTTAAGGACTCAGGGCGTACCGGTACGTCCTAACTTGAAATCGGCATTCCGGCGCCCCAGGGGTTAATCGGAACGGGATCTCGGCTGAAATCATTCAGCCGGCATCCCGTAACAATGCAGGGGGGGGTCATTTGACCCCCCCGCATCGACGATCGCAGAAAACCGCAGGTCAATTCAGACCTGCGGTTTTCTGCGTTTCCGGTCCATTCGGGTGTCCTGTGACCCGATGAACCGGAAAAAGACTGCGATCGGTGGCGTAATTATACACCACCTATCGCAGTCCGAGGATTTGAAGAGGCGGTGCTGGCCCTGGTACTGAATGCTGCTGTCCAGGGTGCTGATTGGTGCAGGGGAGAGAGGCGCGAGATTCAAACTTCCTGCGCTCCTCTCTCCCCTCCTCTTCCTGTCCAGCACCCTGACCGTGCAGCACCGTCCAGAACGAGCTCCTGTGTCCCCACAATCGGCATCCATCACCCTCCTGCACCCATCGCCACCCAGATAGGTTAGGGTCAGTGAGGGAGAGGCACCGTTAGGCAGGGAAAGAAGGGAAAAGTTAGTTAGGAAAAAAAAAAAAAAACACTTTTATTTCCAAACTTTCTTTGATCCATCCATCAGACCCCAGATCCCCCCCTGCCACTTGCCCCCCCCCACCAGAGGCTGCGTTGATTTTTCCGCACGGTCCCACAAGCGAACGTGGATCTGGCGGCAAGGGACCTGAACAAGGGAATGCTGGTCATGACAGTATGGTCATGACACGTCCCCGGTTTGAGGCCATCCGGAAATGTCTGCATTATTCCGATAATGCAGCATGTCCCCCCCGAAGTGATCCTGCCTATGACCGGCTGTACAAGATACGGCCGGTCATCGATCACTTTGGGGCCACATTTCAGCAGGCCTACCTGGAAGGGAGGTCGCGGTTGATGAGTCTCTCGTTGCGTTCAAGGGGAGACTCAGTTTCCGCCAATATATTCCCACAAAGCGGGCGAGGTATAGCGTGAAGCTATACAAAATTTGTGAGAGTACCTCAGGGTACACTTACAAATTTCGTGTGTACGAGGGGCGAGATTCCCGGATTCAACCCCCAGAATGTCCCCCCACTCTGGGTGTTACCGGGAAACTCGTGTGGGACCTTATGTACCCACTGCTGGATAAGGGTTACCACTTGTACGTGGACAACTTTTATACCAGCATTCCCTTGTTCAGGTCCCTTGCCGCCAGATCCACGTTCGCTTGTGGGACCGTGCGGAAAAATCAACGCGGCCTCCCTGCCTACCCCCTCCAGGTACCTATCCCCAGGGGTGAGACCCGTGGACTTACCAGTGGAAACCTGTTGCTGGTCAGGTATAAGGACAAGAGGGATGTCCTTATGCTGTCCACAATCCACGGTAACAGCACCACCCCTGTCCCTGTGCGAGGTACCGCGGCAACGGTCCTCAAGCCCGATTGTATCGTCGCCTACAATCGGTATATGGGAGGAGTTGATCTCTCGGATCAAGTCCTCAAGCCATATAACGCCATGCGCAAAACCCGGGCATGGTACAAAAAAGTTGCGGTCTACTTGGTGCAGGTTGCCATGTACAACTCTTTTGTACTATCCCGAAGCGCTGGCAGCACAGGGACATTCCTCCAATTCTATGAGGCAGTCCTCAAGGACCTGATCTTTTTGGACCGGGAAAGAGCAGGCCGGAGTACCTCGGGAATTGGAGGCGCCCGGATCGTCCCTGGCCAACACTTTCCAGGTGTGGTCCCCCATACTGGAAAGAAGGGACGAACCCAAAAAAAGTGCAGAGTGTGTCGCAGGAGGGGGATACGGAAGGACACCACCACTCAGTGCGACACTTGCCCCGATCATCCGGGCCTCTGCGTTATCGATTGCTTCAGGGAGTATCACACTTCCATGGAGTACTAAATTTTTATAATCCCCAACAGTCCACTAGAGAACATAAAAAACTATGGCTCTCAGACTTTGGAGACACGGAAACATTTTTTTTTTCCCAAAAAAATATTAGTTTTAGTGCAGGCATCCTCAAACTGCGGCCCTCCAGATGTTGTAAAACTATAACTCCCAGCATGCCCAGACAACCTACAGCCATCAGCAGGGCATGGTGGGAATTGTAGTTTTACAACATCTGGAGGGCCGCAGTTTTTAGGATGCCTGCTTAGTGTCTCCAAAGTCTGAGAACCATACATATTGGGCATCGTCGCGTGCGTAAAAGTCGTCGCTATAAAAATAACTTTTGCCCAAACGCCTCGGATGAACGGTGTTAAAAATATAAAATAAAAACGGTGCCAAAACACCCATTTTTGGGCAAAATTTCCATTTGAATCCTTTTTGCCGGTAATAAAGCAAGGGTTAACCGCCAAACAAAACTCAATATTTATGGCCCTGATTCTGTAGTTTGCAGAAACACCCCATATGTGGTCGTAAATGGCTATATAGCCGCACGGCAGGGCATAGAACGAAGGGAACTCCATATGGTTTCTAGAAGGCAGATTTTGATGGACAGTTTTTTTTTTGACACCATGTCCCATTAGAAGCCCCCCCTGAGGTAGCCTAGACTAGAAACTCCAAAAAAGTGACCCCATCTAAGAAACTACACCCCTCAAGGTATTCAAAAGTTACTTTACAAACTATGTTAACCCTTTAGGTGTTCCACAAAACTAAATAGCGAATGTAGAAACAATTTTAGAATTTTTTTTTTGTTACATTGCCTCAAAAAAGAGTAATATAGAGCAACCAAAAATCATATTTACCCCTAAAATAGTCCCAAAACAACAACCACCTTATCCCGTAGTTTCCTAGATGGGGTCACTTTTGTGGAGTTTCTACTCTAGGGGTGCATCAGGGGGCTTGAAAGGGTACATGGTGTAAATAAACCAGTCCAGCAAAATCTGCCTTCCAAAAACCATATGACTTTCCCCTTCTTCTATGTCCTGCCGTTTAGCCAAATAGTAGTTTACGACCACATATGGGGTGTTTCTGCAAACTACAGCATCGGGGCAACCCATTTTTAGTTTTGTTTGGCAGTTAACCCTTGTTTTATTCCTGGAAAAAATTGATTATATAGGAAAATTTTCCAAAAAATAGAAATTTCAAAATTGTTTCTCCATCTGCCATCAACTCTTGTGGAACACCTAAAGGGTTAACAAAGTTTGTAAACCCAGTTTTGAATACCTTGAGGGGGGTACTTTCTTAGATGGAGTCACTTTTTTGAAATTTCTATTCTAGGGGTGCAACAGGGGGCTTCAAACGGGACATGGTATAAACAAAACCAGTCCTGCAAAATCTGCCTTCCAAAACCCATATGGTGTTCCCCTCCTTCTATGTGCTCCCGTTCGGCCAAACAGTAGTTTACGACCACATATGGGGTGTTTCTGCAAACTACAGAATCGGGGCAACCCATTTTGAGTTTTGTTTGGCAGTTAACCCTTGTTTTACTCCTGGAAAAAATTGATTATATTGGAAAATTTTCCAAAAAATAGAAATTTCAAAATTGTTTCTCCATCTGCCATCAACTCTTGTGGAACACCTAAAGGGTTAACAAAGTTTGTAAACCCAGTTTTGAATACCTTGAGGGGTGTACTTTCTTAGATGGAGTCACTTTTTTGAAATTTCTATTCTAGGGGTGCAACAGGGGGCTTCAAATGGGACACGGTATAAACAAAACCAATCCTGCAAAATCTGCCTTCCAAAACCCATATGGTGTTCCCCTCCTTCTATGTGCTCCCGTTCGGCCAAACAGTAGTTTACGACCACATATGGTGTGTTTCTGCAAACTACAGAATCGGGGCAACCCATTTTGAGTTTTGTTTGGCAGTTAACCCTTGTTTTACTCCTGGAAAAAATTGATTATATTGGAAAATTTTCCAAAAAATAGAAATTTCTAAATTGTTTCTCCATCTGCCATCAACTCTTGTGGAACACCTAAAGGGTTAACAAAGTTTGTAAACCCAGTTTTGAATACCTTGAGGGGTGTACTTTCTTAGATGGAGTCACTTTTTTGAAATTTCTATTCTAGGGGTGCAACAGGGGGCTTCAAATGGGACACGGTATAAACAAAACCAGTCCTGCAAAATCTGCCTTCCAAAACCCATATGGTGTTCCCCTCCTTCTATGTGCTCCCGTTCGGCCAAACAGTAGTTTACGACCACATATGGCGTGTTTCTGCAAACTACAGAATCGGGGCAACCCATTTTGAGTTTTGTTTGGCAGTTAACCCTTGTTTTACTCCTGGAAAAAATTGATTATATTGGAAAATTTTCCAAAAAATATAAATTTCTAAATTGTTTCTCCATCTGCCATCAACTCTTGTGGAACACCTAAAGGGTTAACAAAGTTTGTAAACCCAGTTTTGAATACCTTGAGGGGTGTACTTTCTTAGATGGAGTCACTTTTTTGAAATTTCTATTCTAGGGGTGCAACATGGGGCTTCAAATGGGACACGGTATAAACAAAACCAGTCCTGCAAAATCTGCCTTCCAAAACCCATATGGTGTTCCCCTCCTTCTATGTGCTCCCGTTCGGCCAAACAGTAGTTTACGACCACATATGGCGTGTTTCTGCAAACTACAGAATCGGGGCAACCCATTTTGAGTTTTGTTTGGCAGTTAACCCTTGTTTTACTCCTGGAAAAAATTGATTATATTGGAAAATTTTCCAAAAAATAGAAATTTCTAAATTGTTTCTCAATCTGCCATCAACTCTTGTGGAACACCTAAAGGGTTAACAAAGTTTGTAAACCCAGTTTTGAATACCTTGAGGGGTGTACTTTCTTAGATGGAGTCACTTTTTTGAAATTTCTATTCTAGGGGTGCAACAGGGGGCTTCAAATGGGACACGGTATAAACAAAACCAGTCCTGCAAAATCTGCCTTCCAAAACCCATATGGTGTTCCCCTCCTTCTATGTGCTCCCGTTTGGCCAAACAGTAGTTTACGACCACATATGGGGTGTTTCTGCAAACTACAGAATCGGGGCAACCCATTTTGACTTTTGTTAGGCAGTTAACCCTTGTTTTACTACTGGAAAAAATTGATTATATTGGAAAATTTTCCAAAAAATATAAATTTCAAAATTGTTGCTCCATCTGCCATTAACTCTTGTGGAAGACCTAAAGGGTTAATAAAGTTTGAAAAAACAGTTTTGAATACCTTGAGGGGTGTAGTTTCTAGAATGGGGTCATTTTTGGGAGGTTTCTATTATCTAAGCCTCACAATATGACTTCAAACCTGAACTGGTCCATAAAAAGTGGGATTTTGAAGATTTCTGAAAATTTCAAAATTTGCTTCTAAACTTCTAAGCCTTGTAACATCCCCAAAAAATAAAATATCATTCCCAAAATGCTACAAACATGAAGTAGACATATGGGGAATGTAAAGTCATCACAATTTTTGGGGGTATTACTATGTATTACAGAGGTAGAGAAACTGAAACTTTGAAATTTGCTAATTTTTCAAAATTTTCGGTAAAAATTTTATTTTTTTATGCAAAAAAATTAACTTTTTTGACCCAATTTTAGCAGTGTCATGAAGTACAATATGTGACGAAAAAACAATCTCAGAACGGCCTGGGTAAGTCAAAGCGTTTTAAAGTTATCAGCACTTAAAGTGACAGTGGTCAGATTTGCAAAAAATGGCCAAGTCCTTAAGGTGAAATAGGGCCGAGTCCTTAAGGGGTTAAGTTTGTGCCATTCGCTGTGCAGCATACTTAATATTTACAGTAACTTTTTTATAGGTCAGTAGTACTATTAAGGAAATAAGTTAATAATACACTTAATAAAGTAGATGCAAGCATTATATATGGACAAAGTCCTCACTCTGATATGATAAAATCTGAGAAACTTAACCAATATATTTTGATCAAAACACATCTGTGCCCGCCTACCAAGCGCCAAGGTGGTCTCAGGTCAGGCAGGTCCTACACTAAACCTACCTAAGCCATTGGGCTTCTATGTTCAGGAGCGCAGACCCCGCACATATGGTGTGCTGCTCCTAGTCACCTCCATGTGCATCAAGCAACCAATGGGAGGAGGAACAAGCTCACCTATATGTACCACCTAATCAAGGTGGTCTATGAGATAGGAAGGGCAAAAGTGCAAAGGAATGCTGCTTCCAAGATAAAATAGGAGCTCATTCACACTTGAAGGTGCAACTCCCTCAAGCATTTACTGCATAAACAAAAAAAATCACAGGAAAAACAAAGATAAAAACATCCTGCACGGTATGATATATAAATGTGCGGATGTCCCTGGCCATATTATTGAAGAAAATCACAGAAATAAGGTAATAATGCACTTAATAAAGTAGATGCAAGCATTATATATGGACTAAGTCCTCACTCTAATATGATAAAATCTGAGACACTTAGCCAATACATTTTGATCAACACACATCTGTGCCCGCCTACCATATATAATGCTTGCATCTACTTTATTAAGTGCATTATTACCTTATTTCTGTGATTTTCTTCAATAATATGGCCAGGGCATCCACACATTTATTTGTGGTCACGGCTACCTGTGTGATGAAGGCAACTAGAGATGTGACCAACAACCTGCCTAACTAACTAGATCTAAGCGGCTTGAATTGAGCCATAACCGCTGCGTAGGAGGGATGCCTAAAAGAGGGCATACCCTGTAAGATGTAACATGAAAAAGAAGGGCGGATTGGGAGGGTACACAGCAACCAAGCTGAACCCAGAGAGGAACACCTGTGAGGTTAATGAAGGCTGCTGCCACCCCTCCCACAAATACAGGACAATAAATCGGCCTTCATACTTGTGGTCACGGCTACCTGTGTGACGAAGGCAACTAGAGACGTGACCATAAGCCTACCTAACTAACTAGATCTAAGCTGCTTGAATTGTGCCATAACTGCTGCATAGGAGGGACCCCTAAAAGAGGGAAAAACACCACAACTCAATGATTAGCAATACTTTATGACAAACCAACACTACCTGACCAAATCCTGAAATGCAAGCAACATCTCTTGATTGGGCTGAGGTATATACCTATTAAAACATGAAGAGCACCAACGACCTAGTTTGTGGATAATATGGGCCGGCACTCTGTTCCTGGAGGCAGCAGATGCTGCACCTATCCTGAAAGAGTGACCCAACACAGTTTCCGAGTTTAACCCTAAATTGGACGCCAGCATACGGACATGACATACAAACTGAGAGGTGGTGAGTGTTGCTGTGTGAAACAGCAAAAGAGGACTGTCTGGCTCTCGGTCTGCTAAGGCTGTCAGTAACTGGATGAAACACATGAACTGGCCACCATGAATGAGACGTCGTAAAGAAAATGACCTGAGTGGGGGGTCCTGTCTGAGATGTCCTGGTGATGGGCAAGGACAGAGTGTAACCGTCAGGGCTTAGGCTCAACTGGTTGAGGCTGACAAAGGTGCTATTGGTGGAAGTGCATGTGAACTCGCCCAGCCTCATGAACCTGTAGAATGCTAAGTAGATGGCGGCTTTAAGCCCTAAACTGGGGAGTACACCGAAAGGGGCTCAAAGGGGCTCTATCCAACATGTCAGACAGGTCCCGAAAGATCTTACCAATGATGGCCTGTCTGCGAGGCTGGCCTTCCGTACTACATTTACCCAAACCTCTCAAGGCGGCCTTGATAACATGAGCAAAAAACAGTGACCCCCGCTCCGGATGATTAATGGCAGAGAAATGTTGTACCCCAGCCAGGTAGGACCAAACAGTGTTGTGGGACAACTTCAATTCCGAGTGGCAGTATCATATGAACGCCAAAATATAATCTAAAAAGCTGGTATTTCCCTGGGGGTATCTCTTCTGAAACCTGCCGAACAGATCCCAACCTGTGTTGTAACTCATAGCCGTGTCAGATGACAGTGACGTGGCTACTAGTGTTGATCACGAATATTCGAATTTCGAATTTTTATCGCGAATATAGGTACTTCGAAAATTCACTAATATTTCGAATATAGTTATATATATTCGTAATTTTGAATATAAAAATTTATATTTTCCCCTTTTTTTTTTTATTCGATTTTTTTTTTTTTTTATCAGTACACATGATCCCTCCCTGCTTCTAGCTTGTGGGCCAATAAGAAGGCTGCAATATATTTGACTTTAGGAGTAGTAGTGTTTGCGAATTTTGCTCTATATTCGTTTTTTTTTTTAATATTCGCTATATTGCTATATATTCTTGTTTTAGAGTATTACGAATATTCTAAAAAACGAAGTTATAGCAATATAGCGAATATTCGAAAAAAATCGAATATAGAGCAATTTAGCTAATATAGTGCTATAATCTTGTTTGTCAAATAGTTGTAAATTCGCATATTACACAATCATTACCTTGCCGATTTTTTGATTTAAAAAATCGTGAATTCTCGAATTTGCAAATTTTTGACGAATATTCTACTAAATATTCGCGAAATATCGCGAATTCGAATATGACCCCTGCCGCTCATCACTAGTGGCTACCAGGCTGTGTGCAGTAACCAGATGGTATGCTAGTCCAGAACTAACACTGAGTAAGGAGGAATCGAGGACCCTGTGACATCCGCTTCTGGCATGACCTGTGAAAAGAGGGAGAAGTTAGCCCGTGACAACGCGTCAGCTGCCACGTTCTGTGTACCTCGAACATGGGAACAACAGTAGTGAAAGTTGTATTGTAACGAGAGCTGCACTAAACGTCTCATGAAAGACATAACGTGTGGGGATTTAGATCGACCTTTTGTTAAAATGTCCACTGTAGCCGAATTATCTGAAATTAACACAACCGAGGAATTGGCCCATGAGCTACCCCAAACGTATGCAGCAGCCACTATGGGGTACAGTTCAAACAAGGCTGAAGTCTGTAGAAAACCCGGGATCTGTCTAATTTCTGCGGGCCATGTCCCGGCCATCCAGTGGGTGCCAAAAATGGCTGCAAAATCAGTGCCAGCGGAAGCATCAGAAAAGACCATGGGAGACGAACTAGAAGCAGCGGGGATGAAAAAAGAAATCCCGTTCCACTGACTCAGGAACTGGTCCCACATGAGTAGATCTGCCACTACCTGGCCATCTAGCTGTACTGGGCAATCCTGATGTGGCGCAGCGGGAAGAAGAGCCAACAGACGGGAAATGAATGACCTACCATGTGGAATAATTTGCATAGCAAAGTTTAACATCCCCAATAACGACTGTAAGTCCGCCTTCGTCGCCACCCTCACTACTGTGAACTTGTGGATGACTTCCTTAATCCTCACCAGTTTGTCTTCAGGCAGTCTGGCTAACATGTTCCCTGAATCTAGCATGATACCCAGGAACGTGATAACAGTGGATGGGCCCTCAACCTTCCTGGGTGACACTGGCACACCTAGTTGAGAAAAAACTGCTCGTAAGGTTTCAAGCCCCTGAGGCGTACGTCCGAGATGTTCAATCAGCAAAAAATCTTCAAGATAGTGGATGACATGTTCGCAGTGGAACTTGGTTTCCAAAATCCAATGCAGGGACTGCGCAAACTGATCAAACAACCAAGGGCTACTCTTGGAGCCAAACGTTAGCTTTGTGGCAAAATAGTACAAACTCCTCCATTTTATACCATGCCATTGCCAGAGCGCAGGCATGATGGGAAGGAGTTTGAAAGCATCGGATATGTCTGCCTTAGACAAGTAGGTCCCCGGCCCTAACTGCATGATGGTTGCTATGGCCTAATCTATCGTAGAATACTTCATGCTGACTTCCTGTGATGGAATGAGGAAATTGAGGCTGGCAATGTGAGAAGTATGCAGGGCTGAGAGGTCGTAGATCAGCCGGTCCTTTCTGCTAAATTTACCTGTGATTACCCCTACCAGGCAAACCCTCCAGCGGTCGAATGGAGACACCGAAAAATGCCCTATGAGAAACCCTTTCTCTAACTCAGCCTCTAACAACTTGTCCACTGAAGTTGGGGCCCTCTCAGCAGTCTGTAAATTTTTGCACTCGTACGTAACCTCTGAAAAATTGGTGCAGACATGAAGCAGACGACATTGGCTGTAATTGCAAGCTGAGAAATTGAAGTTGTTGAAAATCTGGGATCTTCCTAAATGTTTGATAGGGCGACCTAACTAATCCACTGTGCCAGAACCCCGGTGAGGATCCGAAGGACCGGCTGCGGGGACTTTAAAACTTGACTCCGAGATGGTGGTTATGACACCACTCGGCCATATGAAATATAGACTGACACAGAGAACACAATAGGGCCTTAAGCCCAGCAAAGTGTCTGCAGAAGATCTGTCTCTATGTTGGCCCAATTAGTGGTAAACTGAAACTGACTAAGTGCTGCCGCTGCTTTAGCAGAAAAAGAACAGTGGTAGTCGTAAAACGCAGCACCGCCATACTTATGCCCCAAATCAGTGACTCTATAAAAGGTAGAGATCCAACTCCTCTCTCCTGTCTGGACAGCCAGAGGAGATGGCATCCCTGTACAAGCTGAACGCCAGAACGAATTCCGGAATCGTTAGCTTCTGATTGAGCCTCTGGTCGTGGTTCTTGAGAACCACCGAAACGTCGCCGCAGGCAATAACTTTGTTATCGTAGAGATCTCGAGTGACAATCAGTAAGGAAGCTAGATTCATGTCTCTACCCTCAAGTATGTCCTTCTTGATATTTGCGTGAATGAAATGAGCAGGTGTGACGTTGGGCTCCGGGGACATTGTACCTGAGCACCCTGCGGCGGATGTAGAGGCCACAGGTATATCTGGTGGAGGATGAGCGACAATTGCACCCCGAGACTCCACTGTCTCCAACCTCGCCTGAATATTGGTGATTGAGGACGTCAATTTATTGATCATAACATGCAACTGTGAAAGAGAAGTCTGTACTGTGGCCATAGACACCTCCTCTTGGCTAGGACCAGCTGTACCCGCCACGAGCAAGTAGCTCATCCATGGAAGCTTCCACTATGTCAGACGCATGCAACATGTTGCAACTGTTGATAATAAACAGACATTTTGGACAACTCGAGGATACTCACTGACAACCAACAAGTGCCACTTGCCACCAAGAAAGTTGACCAAAGGAAGCAGAGGAAATCCCTGAAATAACGAGCGGGACTACCGCGTGCCACCGTGACCGTTACTCACTGGCTCGGTTTAAACCATGGAAGTGAGACATGCATAGGCACTGAATATGGTGAGGGTGTAGTGATGAACCAGAGTGACCCATTGACTACCACTGAGCATATGCTTTTATATTTAATTTATTTATTATTTTTTTATCCAGGCACGAGTGAGCTAACCTGTGACCCACCATAAGTGAATTACCAACGGCCATCGGAGAGCGCAGCGGAGCTCCCGAGAAACATGCAAATGACAAATCCGCGGTGACAGGCGTGACATGACAGGTCAAACTCATGACACCGTAAGTGAAACTAAATGAGACTTACCAGGAACCGGACGTAAATCAACATGAAGAAAATGGTAAGTAGGCCAGTAGCCTAATGAGACAACCCACCCATAAGAAGAAAACGTGTAAGCTAATAACATTAAATATCCCACACCACCCCACTTTTTTTTCCTCTTTTACCTGATCCAAAGGCATATTTGATAATCAACTAAAAATGGAGCGTTGACCTGAAAATAAAGACGACGTATAGAGTTGAGCGGAAATCTGGATGTTCGGGTTCGATGGGTTCAGCCGAACTTCACAAAAAAGTTTGAGTTTGGGACCCGAACTTGACCCGAACTTGACCCCGAACCCGAACCCCATTAAAGTCAATGGGTACCCGAACTTTTGAGCACTAAAATGGCTGAAAAAATGTAATGGAAAGGGCTAGAGGACTGCAAATGGCATCAAAATGTGGTTAAAAGCATGGCAAGTGCTCTGCAAACAAATGTAAATAGGGAAATGACTTTAACCCCTTAAGGACGCAGGGCGTATCGGTACGCCCTATTTCCCGAGTCCTTAAGGACTCAGGGCGTACCGGTACGTCCTAACTTGAACTCAGTATTCCGGCGCCCGAGGGGTTAAACGGAACGGGATTTCGGCTGAAATCCTTCAGCCGGCATCCTGTGACAACGCCAGGGGGGGTCATGTGACCCCCCCGTGTCGGCGATCGCAGCAAACCGCAGGTCAATTCAGACCTGCGGTTTGCTGCGCTTTTTGCAGTTTCTGATGCCCGCGGTGCGGGAGGCGGGCGGTGCGGGAGGCGGGATCGCGATCCCCCGCCCGCCTCCCCATGAATGATCGTTGGCTTCTAGTGGGTATACCAGGGTGCCAGCACATTGCTGGCACCCTGGTATAAACGGCTGACATCTGTGCAGATGTCAGCCGTTTAACCCTTTCCATACCGCGGTCCGTACGGACCGCTGTATGGAAAAAGTTAACTGTCGTCGGTCAGGGAGCTCCCTCCCTCTCTATCGGGGGGCTGCTGTGCCTTTGCAGCCCCCCGATGGAGAGGGAGAGAGCCCCCAGAGAGCCCCCCTCAGCCCCGTGCTTACCCTTCCCCGTCTGCGAAGTTCTGAGCAGACGGGGAGGGTTCCCATGGCAACAGGACGCCTGCTCAGGCGTCCTGCTGTCCATGGTGCTGAACAGATCTGTGCTAAAAGCATAGATCTGTTCAGTGTAAGTAAAATACAGTACAGAACAATATATATTGACCCACTGGATCTTCCAGAACCAAGTGGGTCTGGGTCAAAAAAAAAGTTAAAAAAAGTGAAAAAAGTTAAGATAAAAAAAAAAACATTCATCACTGAATAAAAATTAAAAAAATAAAATACACTACACATATTAGGTATCGCCGCGTCCGTAACGACCTGATCTATAAAACGGTCATGTTACTTTCCCCGCACGGTGAACACCATAAAAATAAAAAAATAAAAACTATGAGAAAATTGAAATTTTGCCCACCTTACTTCCCAAAAAAGGTAATAAAAGTGATCAAAAAAGTCACATGTACGCCAAAATAGTACCAATCAAACCGTCATCTCATCCCGCAAAAATCATACCTTACCCAAGATAATCGCCCAAAAACTGAAAAAACTATGGCTCTCAGACTAAAGAAACACTAAAACATGATTTTTTTTGTTTCAAAAATGAAATCATTGTGTAAAACTTACATAAATAAAAATAAAGTATACATATTAGGTATCGCCGCGTCCGTATCGACCGGCTCTATAAGAATATCACATGATCTAACCCCTCAGGTGACCACCGTAAAAAATAAAAAATAAAAACGGTGTAAAAAAAGCCATTTTTTGTCATCTTACGTCACAAAAAGTGTAATAACAAGCGATCAAAAAGTCAAATGCACCCCAAAATAGTGCCAATTAAACCGTCATCTCATCCCGCAAAAAATGAGACCCTACTCAAGATAATCGCCCAAAAACTGAAAAAACTATGGCTCTTAGACTATGGAGACACTAAAACTTTTTTTGGTTTTAAAAATGAAGTTATTGTATAAAACTTACATAAATAAAAAAAAAAGGTATACATATTAGGTATCACCGCGTCCGTGACAACCTGCTCTATAAAATTACCACATGATCTAACCTGTCAGATGAATGTTGTAAATAACAAAAAAAAAAAAAACGTGCCAAAAAAGCTATTTCTTGTTACCTTGCCGCACAAAAAGTGTAATATAGAGCAACCAAAAATCATATGTACCCTAAACTAGTACCAACAAAGCTGCCACCTTATTCCGTACTTTCTAAAATGGGGTCACTTTTTTGGAGTTTCTACTCTAGGGGTGCATCAGGGGGGCTTCAAATGGGACATGGTGTCAAAAAAACCAGTCCAGCAAAACCTGCCTTCCAAAAACCGTATGGCATTCCTTTCCTTCTGCGCCCTGCCGTGTGCCCGTACAGCGGTTTACGACCACATATGGGGTGTTTCTGTAAACTACAGAATAAGGGCCATAAATAATGAGTTTTGTTTGGCTGTTAACCCTTGCTTTGTTACTGGAAAAAAAATATTAAAATGGAAAATCTGCCAAAAAAGTGAAATTTTGAAATTGTATCTCTATTTTCCATTAAATCTTGTGCAACACCTAAAGGGTTAACAAAGTTTGTAAAATCAGTTTTGAATACCTTGAGGGGTGTAGTTTCTTAGATGGGGTCACTTTTATGGAGTTTCTACTCTAGGGGTGCATCAGGGGGGCTTCAAATGGGACATGGTGTCAAAAAAACAGTCCAGCAAAATCTGGCTTCCAAAAACCATACGGCGCACCTTTCACTCTACGCCCCGCTGTGTGGCCGTACAGTAGTTTATGGCCACATATGGGGTGTTTCTGTAAACGGCAGAGTCAGGGCAATAAAGATACAGTCTTGTTTGGCTGTTAACCCTTGCTTTGTTAGTGGGAAAAAATGGGTTAAAATGGAAAATTAGGCAAAAAAATGAAATTCTCAAATTTCATCCCCATTTGCCAATAACTCTTGTGCAACACCTAAAGGGTTAACAAAGTTTGTAAAATCAGTTTTGAATACCTTGAGGGGTGTAGTTTCTTAGATGGGGTCACTTTTATGGAGTTTCTACTCTAGGGGTGCATCAGGGGGCTTCAAATGGGACATGGTGTCAAAAAAACAGTCCAGCAAAATCAGCCCTCCAAAAACCAAACGGCGCACCTTTCACTCTACGCCCTACTGTGTGCCCGTACAGTAGTTTACGGCCACATATGGGGTGTTTCTGTAAACGGCAGAGTCAGAACAATAAAGATACAGTCTTGTTTAGCTGTTAACCCTTGCTTTGTTAGTGGAAAAAATGGGTTAAAATGGAAAATTAGGCAAAAAAATGAAATTCTCAAATTTCATCCCCATTTGCCAATAACTCTTGTGCAATACCTAAAGGGTTAACGAAGCTTGTAAAATCAGTTTTGAATACCTTGAGGGGTGTAGTTTATAGAATGGGGTCATTTTTGGGCGGTTTCTATTATGTAAGCCTCGCAAAGTGACTTCAGACCTGTAGTGGTCCCTAAAAATTTGGTTTTTGTAAATTTCTGAAAAATTTCAAGATTTGCTTCTAAACTTCTAAGCCTTATAACATCCCCAAAAAATAAAATATCAATCCCAAAATGCTACAAACATGAAGTAGACATATGGGGAATGTAAAGTCATCAAAATTTTTGGGGGTATTACTATGTATTACAGAAGTAGAGAAACTGAAACTTTGAAATTTGCAAATTTTTCAAAATTTTTGGTAAATATGGTATTTTTTTATGCAAAAAAATTAACTTTTTTGACCAAATTTTAGCAGTGTCATGAAGTACAATATGTGACGAAAAAACAATCTCAGAACGGCCTGGATAAGTCAAAGCGTTTTAAAGTTATCAGCACTTAAAGTGACACTGGTCAGATTTACAAAAAAATGGCCAAGTCCTTAAGGTGAAATAGGGCCTTAAGGGGTTAAATAACATAAAATACGTAAAAATAAAAAAATATAATTTTGATCTAAGAGGACGAGGTCCATATGGAGTAGGAGGTTGAGGAGACAGTGGATGTGGCAGTGTAGGTGGAAACGGCAGTGGAGGAGGTTTTAAATTTATTTTTATTTTTTTAAATTAGGGTACACGCCAAAACATTGGGAAATATAACCTGTGATAACCCCCTCCAATCGTGCTAAAAAAAAGTTCAGACAATACACTAGCTGCAGGGCAAGCCAGCACCTCCCAGGCGTAAAGCTCAGGCCATGTGCCCAATTTGGAGACCCATAAGTTGCAGGGGGCAGACCCATCAGTCAGTTCTTGTAGGCGTGTGCAAACATACTGCCCCACCATGTCGCATGTCCCCGTGAGTTAACGATACAATTGGATATCAGCTCTATCAACTTTCGATGTTCTTTTCTACGCCTACCATGTTGATCACGGTTAGCAGCGAATTAGGGTTCCACGCTGGAAAGGGAGCGTAAGAAAAAGAGACCACATCCAAGGGAGATCAATGGATGAAATTTAATTGTGATCGAGCGGAAATGTGGGACAAATTATTAAAGCAGAAGAATTGAAGGAAAGGAGGGGGCGCGCGGCAATTACCCACTCCCGACTCGGGGAGGTAGTGACGATAAATAACAATAAAGGACTCTTAAAATGCCCTGTTATTGGGATGATTAATTAAAAAATATAGGGAATGTCACTGGGGTATTTTGGATTTGGAAACGTTAGCCAAGAGAGGCCCTGCTGCCGCTTTGTTGACTCTAGATAACTTCTGCCTGATCGCACGTTCCTGTGACGTCCACCATCCATTTGGATATCTTCTCTATCAACTTTCAATGTTCTTTTCTAAGCCTACCATGTTGATCATGGTTATCGGTGAATTAGGGTTCCACGCCAGAGAGGGAGCGTGAAAAAGAGAGACCTCATCCAAGGGAGGTCAATGGCTGCAATAGGATGAAGCGGAAATGTGGACAAGTTATTAAAGCAGAAGGATCGAATGAATGGGCCAATTAAAGATGAATTTTAGAAATTTAAGTTCCTGTCACCTATGCAGAGCAGGGGTTTTTCATCGCCAGAAATGGGTTAATGTCACCCACCAATGGAACAGATAATTTTTAAACATTTCGGTCCCTGTCACCTATGCGGAGCAGGGGTTTATTCACAGCAAAAATTGTAAAATGTCAACCCAAGAATGTAACAGAAAAATTAGTGAAATGTATTAACCTGTCAACTAGGTAGAGCATGGGTATATCACACCCCAAAATTGTTGAATGTCACCCGGAAATGTAACAGAAAAATTAGTGAAATTTATTCAGCTGTCAACTAGGTAGAGCAGGGGCATATCACAGCCAAAAATTGGTTAATTTCAGCCGAAAATGTAACAGACAAATTAGTGAATTTTTTTTTACCTGTCTACTAGGTAAAGCAGTGGTATATCACACCCAAAAATTGTTGAATTTCACCCGAAAATGTAACAGACCAATTAGTGAAATGACATAAAATAAAATACGTACAAATTAAAAAAACAACAACTTGATTTATGAGGTGGAGGTCCATATGGAGTAGGAGTTTGAGGAGGCAGTGGATGTATCGGTGTAGGTGGAAGCAGCGGTGGAGGAGGACGAGGTAGCCAACACTGGTTTTTGGTTTTAATTTTTAATTTTTATTAGGTTACACTCCAAAAGAGTGTGAAATATCCAAAATACAAGAATGAGCAATTGCGCTGTAGAATAACAATGGCTGGTTAAGGCCAGTATACATGTCTATTCTGCACAAGGTACAGACAAGTCCTGTGGGATCCATGCCTGGTTCATTTTAATGAACGTGAGCTTGTCCACATTGGCTGTGGACAGATGGCTGCGCTTGCCTGTGATAACGCCCCCTGCCGTGCTAAACCCACGTTTAGACAATACACTGGCTGCAGGGCAGGCCAGCACCTCCAAGGCGTAAAGGGCAAGCTCAGGCCATGTGCCCAATTTGGAGACCCAGAAGTTGAAGGGGGCAGACCCGCCATTCAGTACGTGTAGGTGTGTGCACACATACTGCTCCACCATGTTGCTGAAATGCTGCCTCCTGCTAAGACGTTCCATATCAGCTGGTGGTGCTGGTTGTTGTGGCGTGCTGACAAAGCTTTTCCACATTTCGGCCATGCTAACCCTGCCTTCGCCTTGTGCTTCCACTGTGCCCCCGCTGTCAGGTGGTAATGCTATCAGCAGCACGTCTATCAGCGTGCGCTTGTACTCGCGCATCTTATGATTACGTTCCAGTGACGGAATTAAGGACAGTACATTGTCCTTATAACAGGGATCCAGGAGCGTGGCCACCCAGTAATCAGCACAAGTTAGAATGTTGCCAACTCAGCGGTCGTTGTGAAAACACTGCAGCATGTAATCGCTCATGTGTGCCAGGCTGCCCAGAGGCAATGAAAAGCTGTCCTCTGTGGGAGGTGTATCGTCTGTGTCCTCTGTATCCCCCCAGCCACGCACCAGTGATGGCCATGAGCTGGTTTGGGTGTTCCTCTTCCTCCACCTCCTCCTCATCCTCCACCTCATCATCCTCCAGAACAGTGCTCTGGCTGGACAATTGAGTACCTGGTGTATGTTGGTGCACGAACCCTCTCTAGGAGCCACTTGTGAATGACTGGCATGAAACCCTTGTTAATGATCCCTCTTCCTCTTCCTCCTGTGCCATGTTGGTGGAGTACTCGAAAGAGCGCAACAAGGCACACCGGTCTCGCATGGAGGCCCACTCATTGGTGGTCAAGTGGTGCTGTTCCGCAGAGCGACTCACCCGTGCGTGCTGCAGTTGAAACTCCACTATTGCCTGCTGCTGCTCGCACAGCATGGCCAACATGTGCAAGGTGGAGTTCCACCTTGTGGGCACGTTGCAAATGAGGAGGTGATCGGGAAGGCCGAAGTTACGCTGCAGTGCTGACGGGCGAGTAGCAGCAGGGTGAGAAAGCCAAAAGCGAGCACAGATGGCCAGCACTTTCTACAGCAGCTCTGACATATTGGGGTCATTTTTCAGGAATTTCTGCACCACCAAATTCAGCACATGTGCCAGGCAAGGGATGTGCGTCAAACCGGCTAGGCCCAGAGATGCTGCGAGATTTCGCCCATTAACGCACACCACCAGGCCGGGCTTGAGGCTCACTGGCACCAATCACTCATTGGTCTGTTGTTTCATGCCCGTCTACAGCTCCTGAGCAGTGTGGGTTTTTTCCCTTAAACAGATAAGTTTTTAAACTGCCTGCTGTCGAAGTTGGTGGTGAAGGTGTTACGCTGACTGGATGAGGAGGCGGTAGAGGATGAGGAAGCAGAGTAGGAGGAGGAAGCAACAGGAGGCAAAGAGAAACGTCCTGCAATCCTCGGTGGTGGACGAACATGCGCCAAACTGCCATCTGCCTCAGGCCCAACCGCCACTGCATTTACCCAGTGTGCTGTTCGGGAGATATAACGTCCCTGACCATGCTTACTGGTCTACGTATCCGTAGTTAGGTGGACCTTGCCACAGATGGCGTTGCGCAGTGCACACCTGATTTTGTCCCCCTCTTGGTTGTGCAGGGAAGGGATGGCTCGCCTGATAAAGTAGTGGCGGCTGGGAACGACGTACTGTGGGACAGTGACCACCATAAGGCTTTTAAAACTCTCTGTCTCCACCAGACGGAATGACAGCAATTTAAAGGCCAGGAATTTTGAAATGCTTGCATTCAGGGCCAGGGATCGCGGATGGGTAGGGGGGTACTTCCTCTTTCGCTCCAGGGTCTTGGAGATAGACAGCTGAATGTTTTTATGGGACATTGTGGAGATGCTTGGTGACCCAGATGGTTGCGTTGCTGGCACATTCTCTGTTTGCGGGGTGGCAGGTGCCACTGTCACTCCAGAGGGGGATGAAGAGGCCGAGACTGCAGCAGAAGAGGAAGCAGGAGGAGCCAGAGACCTTTTTTGGTTTTTGAGGTGTCTACTCCACTGCAGCTCGTGCTTTGCACTTAGATGCCTGGTCATGCATGTGTGATTTTCCACCCAGTCTTCAACCCTGCCCTCCTTGTTTGTCTGCACACTGCAGAAAGCCACAGCAGTTGGCACCTGTGTTTTGTCATCATCCGAGACCTGCTGTGGTGGTTCTCCCATGTACTCATCCTGAAACGTAAATGGTTGGGCATCGGTGCACTCAATCTCTTCTGGGGCAGGGCTATGTGGATGGCTCTGGGAAACCCTGCTAGCAGAGTCATCAAAAAGCAGAAGAGACTGCTGCATAACTTGGGACTCAGACTGCTTGGCTGATTTGCAAGGGGGTGAGGAGAAAGACTGATGGCCATGGGCTGCATGTGCCTCTGATCTTTCAGCAAGGAACTGGGTGGGAGACGATGTGAAGGAACTGGAGGCACTGTCAGCCACCCAATCTACTATCGCCTGTACTTGTTCTGGCCTCACCATTCGTAGAGCCACATTCAGCCCTACCTAATAACGCTGAAGGTTCTGTCGCCTACTCGCACTTGAGGAAGGTGTTTTACTTGTGCGTGTAGCTGGCACAGATCGACCACGTCCTCTCCCTGCAACAGGAGCTCCACCAACACCAGCAGCACCACGTCCCTTATTTGACGCTCTCCTCATTCTTTGCGTTCACCCACCAAACTAACAGATGGCTGATGTCAGGCGACAATTTAACCTCCAATAGTCAACAATTAAGTTCACTGACAGTAAGGCAGTGCCCGTGTCATAAAGAGGAAAAATTTCTTGGGGTCGCACAACAGTGTGACAGGCAAAATTTATACAATTACTTCACGGTCACAAAATTTTTTAATTTGTCAACCAACAATGTAACAGCAGTATTGACTGGTTGTATTGGACTGTCAGAAATGCAGCGAAGGCCGCAAATGTAGTATCTTGCACAAAATGGGTGTTTTTTAAAAACCACAATATAACAGCAGTATTTAACGCTTGTATTGGACTGTCGGAAATCCAGCAAAGGCAGCAAATGTAGTATCTTGCACAAAATGGGTGTTTTTTTAAAACCACAATATAACAGCAGTATTTAACGCTTTGTATTGGACTGTCAGATATGCAGCAAAGGCCGCAAATGTAGTATCTAGCACAAAATAGGTGTTTTTTAAAAACCATAATATTACAGCAGTATTTAACGCTTATATTGGACTGTCAGAAATGCATCAAAGGCCGGAAATATAGTATCTAGCGCAAAATGTTTTTTTTTTTAAAACTACCATGTAACAGCAGTATTTAACGCTTGTGTTGGACTGTTATAAATGCAGCAAAGGCCGCAAAGGTACTTTATGGCAAAAAAATATGATTTTTTTCACCCACAATTAAACAGATGGATTTAACTGATTTTCTTTCACTATCACAAATGCAGTGCAGAGCGCAAATGTACTTATTAGCAAAAAATAATAATTTTTCCCCACAGAATCTAACAGATGGATTTACTTGGATTGTACTTTACAGAATTTTTTTTTTTTATATGTTTCCCCCTGGGTCCCTGAACTCACAGACGGATTACCTATATTATTTTACCTTCCACTGGCACATATGGCACATATGCAGTGCAGGTGCACTTAAAAAATGGGTATATGTTGCCCACTGAACTAAAAGAACAGGATTAAATTATTGTCCCTGGCACATATGCAGTGCTGGTGCACTGAACTTGCACAAAATGGCCGCTGACACACACCTAACTAACAGACGGATAAAACTTATTTTTCTGTGTCACTGGGCTCAGGGCAGGGTACAAAAATGTTGCATTGCACTCACAAAAAAAAAATCACTGTAGATCGCAGAGTTAACAACAAGTTCTGATATCAGATAGATGCTATTCTCTCTCTCACAGCAGCAGCATCCTCTCCCTACACTAGTAAGAGCAGAGTGACATGCGGCGCTACGTGACTCCAGCTTATATAGAGGCTGGGTCATCATGGCTGTGATGGCTTCTAAGGGCACACAAGGTAAACGCTTGTTGATTACAGCCTTTCAAAAAGTGCCATTAAATCGCCGAACACCGAACTCGAACCCAAAATTTTACTGAAATGTTCGGGTTCGGGTCCTGGGTCAAAAAATCCTAAAGTTCGGTACTAACCCGAACTTTACAGTTTGGGTTCGCTTAACCCTAATTATAATATATTATATATTCTAAATGTAAATATATTATGGCTAAAAACTTAAATATATAGATAAATGTTTCTGCCGGGATTCAAACTCCCAACCTTGTACATTAGAGGCAAGGACGTTAACCACTACACTATAGAGCTACATGTTAACTTGCATAGAAATATAAAATAAGTCTTCTGCTGAAATGGAATTCTCACTACATCAGAAACTACTATGAGGTTTGTTTGTTTTTTGTAGCTAAGTGAATAAGGTCCTAGCCTCTAATGTACAAGGGGTTGGGAGTTCAAATCCCAGCCGAAACTTTTCAGAAATAGATGCTAAATTACATTTAAATACACTTACTGGAGCATCACGCTTGAGCACACGCGGTGTTAGCGATGCTCGAGCCAAACTGGTGTTCAGCCGAGCATGCCCGATCAACACTAATGCCAATATTCTGACATAAAGTTATTTTTTTTCCGACATAATTGTGCCATATATTTTTTTAACATTTGCTTTTGAGTAATGTTAGGAGCCTCTCTTACAGGGAAAATAGTAGTGCATAAGTGAAATAGTTTCACACCTCCATTGTGAATTCCAGCTAGATGTTCTTTACAGGAACATTCTGACAGAGTTCACCAGGCAGGTATGAAAATAATCAATTTCACGCTAAACAATAATAAATTGTTTTCATGGGAGGCACATTGCGCTATCACTAAGTGTTGTCTTCTCTGTACATTGAGAGGGTATATTTGGGCTTCCCATTACATTAACCTTAAAGCTTTTATTACCATGAAATTGTTATACAGTCTTTGCCCATTTTGACATTGGTGGCCTAGTACCAATATATGGTCCCAGTGTATGATAGGTATGTATCCAACGGCTGACACCAATACCTATCACATATTGGGCCCATATCCTGGTGATATGTCCCCAATCTCATACATGGGCCAAAATATTGATTTAAATAAAAATTATAATACAATCATTTCATTGCATTGGTTGATAGTAATGACGTATTAGAGGGTATCTAATGCCAAATTCAAAATTTCTTTTTAAAATGGAGACAAAATAGTTTTTAAATTTTATATAAAAATAATAATAAATCTTTAGAAAATGAAAGTTGAATTTGGCCTGGAAAAATACCCCAGCCCGCAAGCCCACATCAAGGATCCTCAGTCTCTTGCGAGTCCCAATTCTAACTATAAAACAACTGGGAAACTAACTAAACTAAACTAAATGATCAACAGTGTTCTGAGTCAATATAAAATCAGTGACTGCCATGCATTGCTTACAACTGCCATGACAATGCTCGCTCTGGGCTGGTAAAATAGTCCTCGTATAAATCACGAATATGCAGGCCTGATGATCCTGGTCTTCCATGCAGCTTCTGGTCCAGACCAGAAGATGAAGAGGTCATGTATTGGTCCAGGTCAGCATCGAAGGAAGCATCATAAATCCTGATGAAATTGTGAAGAAGAATGCACACTTGTAAAGCAGTCCAAAAGTGCACTCCACACCGACGGGTACAATGACGGGTAGTTGAAGATACACCTCCTGTCATCTAAATTGAGTCTTGAGAAGGGCCGCATCACGTGTGGTGTCACTGCAAACCCTTCATCAGCCACAATGACAAAAGGAGCCTGAGGTCCATCTGATCCAGGCAGTCTTCTTGGCTCTGGCAGGTCGAGCTGGTTGGACTGAAGCTGGTCACCCATTCTGAAAGCATGAAATAATCGTGCATCTGATGTGCTCCCATAGGCCCCGATGTTGACAATTATAAAATTGTAGTTACCGTCACCCAAGGCCAACAGGACCACAGAAAAATATTGCTTATAATTGAAGAATCGTGACCGTGAGTGAGCTGGCTTCTTCACATGTATGTGCTTTCCATCCAGTGCCCCAATACAGTTTGAAAACTGGGCACATTGTTCGAAGCCCTGAGCAACATGTAGCCAATCTTGCACTCTGTGCTCCGGCATTATCGTCTCTCGAAGTCGCTCCCAGAGTACTTTACAAGTGTGTGGAACGATATGAGAAATGGTATAAATCCCCAACAGCAACTCAAAGTGCAGTGATGCAAAAGAGTTGCCTGTTGCCAGGAATCTGAAAAAAAAAAAAATTGTTAAAATATCTGAGAAAGTGGAAAAACATAAACAGTGAATACTTTGCGATATTGGTGTTTACCTCAAGGTGACGATTTGCCTTTCCTCAGGTGATATGCTGCGCCTCATATTGGTGTTCTGGAAGATGAGACCACGACGAAGAGACTCCAGCAGATGGTCAAAGGTGGACACCGACATACGTCAAAATAGTTGAAATTTCTCCGGGTGTTGCCTCAGGTCGGCGTACAAATTATGGAAGTGGCCCTTACTGCACAGTTGTGAAACAACGGGGTGAACCCAAAGCTGCTTCCTCCTTGGTTCCTCATCCAACATTGGTAAATGCTGTCTGTATTGCCGAGAGAGAAGCCAGTGCAGGAGAACTGTATCCGCAGGTGTTTTGGGCATGATGAACACAAAGAAATCGCCAGAAACCTATGCAAGCCAAGCAGAGGAATCTAACAGAGCACACTACGTGTGCTACATAGGCTTCTGCCAATTTTTTTGTGTTCATCATGCCCAAAACACCTGCGGATACAGTTCTCCTGTACTGGCTTCTCTCTCGGCGATACGGACAGAAAAAAACCTCCCTGGCTGTGACGCTCTGCGCTGCGATTGGACAGCGCTACAGCCAGGGAGAAGGAGACGCCTACAGAGAAAGATTGCATCTCATTCCGATTGCTCCAATGCAGTCCTGCAGAAAGAAGAGGATACCGGCTGTGCGATCAAGTGGATGAGGTGAGTTTTTTAAATTATTTTTAACCCCTCAATGGCCATTTTACTTAGCATTCTGTCTTAAGACTGCTATTATTTTCCGTTATAACCATGTTATAATGGAAAATAATAAAATCACCCGAACTTCAGTGAAAAAGTTCAGGTGCGGGTACGGGTACCCAAACTCGGTACGAACCCGAACTTTGCAGTTTGGGTTCGCTCAACCCTAGCAGTAATGCCTTTACTGACACAGTTATAATTTGTGTTACCGATGTGAAATGCATATGCTGCTGTACCCTATGCACCCCTTATATTGGAACAATGTATGTGTTCAGTAACAGTGCTTGGTAATGACATTATGATTGCTTTTTTTATTATTATTTTATTTTATTTTTTTATTGCAGTAAAATTACTGAACACTTTTTTTTAGTAATTGAGTAACAAACATTCACTAAAACTCAGGTGTGACTGCAATTTTTTCAGTAATGCCAAACATCTTTTGGACTAGACAATGTGATTCAGTTGCCTTCAGTAACACGGTTATAGTTTGGATTACTAATGTGAAATGCATTTGGTGCTATACTCTACCTATCTCTTATCTTGCTGCAATGTACAGTACAGACCAAAAGTTTGGACACACCTTCTCATTCAAAGAGTTTTCTTTATTTTCATGACTATGAAGGCATCAAAACTATGAATTAACACATGTGGAATTATATACATAACAAACAAGTGTGAAACAACTGAAAATATGTCATATTCTAGGTTCTTCAAAGTAGCCACCTTTTGCTTTGATTACTGCTTTGCACACTTTTGGCACTCTTTTGATGAGCTTCAAGAGGTAGTCCCCTGAAATGGTCTTCCAACAGTCTTGAAGGAGTTCCCAGAGATGTTTAGCACTTGTTGGCCCTTTTGCCTTCACTCTGCGGTCCAGCTCACCCCAAACCATCTCGATTGGGTTCAGGTCCGGTGACTGTGGAGGCCAGGTCCTCTGGCGCAGCACCCCATCACTCTCCTTCATGGTCAAATAGCCCTTACTTTCAAAGTTTTCCCAATTTTTCGGCTGACTGACTGACCTTCATTTCTTAAAGTAATGATGGCCACTCGTTTTTCTTTACTTAGCTGCTTTTTTCTTACCATAATACAAATTCTAACAGTCTATTCAGAATGACTATCAGCTGTGTATCCACCTGACTTCTCCTCAACGCCACTGATGGTCCCAACCCCATTTATAATGCAAGAAATCCCACTTATTAAACCTGACAGGGCACATCTGTGAAGTGAAAACCATTTCAGGGGACTACCTCTTGAAGCTCATCAAGAGAATGCCAAGAGTGTGCAAAGCAGTAATCAAAGCAAAAGGTGGCTACTTTGAAGAACCCAGAATATGACATATTTTCAGTTGTTTCACACTTGTTTGTTATGTATATAATTCCACATGTGTTAATTCATAGTTTTGATGCCTTCAGTGTGAATCTACAATTTTCATAGTCATGAAAATAAAGAAAACTCTTTGAATGAGAAGGTGTGTCCAAACTTTTGGTCTGTACTGTATGTGTTCAGTAACATGGCTATAATGTACTGAGATGACCAATTACAAATGGTAAATAAAAACTGCTTTCTAGAAGAAAAAAAAGGGCCCATTTGTCAGTGCTTGCAAGAATGTCATGATTTTTCCCCCCTGTTTTTGCAGAAATCTATAATGTATAACTAGTTGCTGGAAGCTGAGCTGACAATAGCCTGCTGGCAAATACACCTAATAGTGATGAGTTCTCACTCTCTTTCCCTAATTATACTCCTTAATATAAACCAAATTCACAAATATTTCTCCTCTCCCTATAATCTTCTTATAATGTATAATATAATATAAAATTACAATTTAACAGTAGATTGCTGTTTGGCAGAAATAACCAAAGCACAGGATCCTTCCAGGTCACAAGTACTGCTTGTTCTGCACAGGCACCTCCCTGCCTGCTGCCCCCTGATTGGCTGATCCAGGCTGCATGTCAGAATCTAAGCCAATCAAGGCAAGCCCCTCCCCTCCACCTTATCCCAGTATCAATTGACAGTAAACATGGATATGGACAGGAAAATGGCAATTCATCAGAAACAAAAAAAAATTGTAATGAATTGCTCATTCTTACTCTATGGACATAATATATTGATTTCTTGATGCTGTAAATATGAAAATTTTAACACCCATTAACTGTAAAAACTATGCAACAGGTTTGTAACAGTCTTTATATAAACCCTAGGCTAAATGGGATAAATCCATTAATAATTAACATATGGAAATTAAGGGAAGTAGAAAGCATCCAGGATCTTCCAACACGAGGCCATAGGTAGAACATACAGTTTTATATGTTTTGACTATAATAAAACATTGTGAATAATTACTTTGAATACTTCAAATATAGTAAACATGCTGGCATTAGATAAAAAAAATTACTTGTAAATGAGCTAAATAAATTTACATGTTTGCTTATAAGATGTGAAAAAAGTTTTGTATCCAGGTTTGCAAGAGACAAAATTATATCCACTGCAACAAAAAGAAAGATGGTCTTGCTATCAAAAAAGTAATTGGTTATTCTGCCTTAAGTTATTTAGTCTATGAGACTCTCTATCAAGGGAGGTGCTGATGGCAGATTTACTAACTGGATTTAAATTGAAATGAAGGGCTTTCTGGTAAGAAATTATATTTTACCTGTGATTGCAGAGTATTATCACAGTGCTAGTGGATCTAAGGAATTCACCCCATAGTCCTTATGGGAAAAAGGGAGTTCATAATCTTGGGAAAGAAAATGTTCTTTTCTTATGGACAGTAGATATATAATTTGCCATTTGCAAATAGAACAGGTGGGTCATTTTAATACAGTATAATAGTTTGAGGGGTAAAGCATTTTTTTAATGATTTTTTTGGACAGACCTAGAGAGTATTCCCCTATATGTCACCTGTGAAAAAAATACTTCATGCTTTGCAATAACTAGGGTGAAATCTGCACCAAAATTTGCACTGAATCAGTGTTATATGCTGTTATTTTGCTTTTGTGCATATTTGAATGAATGGATGTGTGTGTGAATATGACTGCATTTCAGCACTACCCAATTCAAGAGAATGCCAGGAAAAACTTAGAAGGGGACACATCACTAAATCAGTGCTGCAGCCCTTCATTTTCAGGATCATGGGCATTACAGAGATCATCATAAAGTGATGGTATATCAATATGTTAAAAAATTTGTCTGATTTAGAAAACCCATTAATAGCCGTTTAAAGACGTTTTCCAATACTTTATAACTAATGACTTATACTATGGATAGATCATCAGTATCTGTTTGGTGGGATTCCACACCCAGGGACCCCACTGATTGAGAAGGCACCGGCACTTCTGTGAGGGCCATGGCATTTTCACGGGTTACACTAGACTAGAGATATAATGGTCATAGGCCACATGGCAAAGGTGCAGCTCAGTCCCATTCAAATAAATGAGTGGTGCTCACAGGACTGCAAGTGCCTTCTCAAGCAGCTGATTAGTGGGGGGACCCCAACAGACGAGGTATTGATGGCTTACCGAGAGTTTACGCCATCAGTTAGAAAAAGTCAGAAACCCACATTATTGGAGGGACCCTCATTTAGGAGATCTTCAATATATGGAGAGCACTTACAGAGAGCAAATTGTAATGAGCTTATTTTTGAGGACCCTTCTAACTAGGTGGACTATAAAAACCCAAACAACTCCATACAACACATGAACAATAAAATGAAGTCATTTTACGTTTATTTAGGCAGAAGCACTAAATGCATTTAGAATTTAGTGGAGAGGGGTGCCAAACATAATGTTTGCCCCATTTATAGAATAGCCTAGCTACACCTGTCACATTTGCAAATGTATTCAGATGTATGGGTTAGATCTTGCAACAAACACACCCTAAGAAGGCAGCAATGTTTTATTATCATCATGTTATGGAGAGATCCCAAATGTTTTTCTGCAAAAGGGTCTTTAGCAAAATGAACTGGAGACCCATTGGAGAGAATTGTCACACAATCTAGTAACAGATGATCAGTTATGAAAACTGCTTCTACAATATCCTGTTCCTCATTGTAAACAGAATATTGGAAAACCAGTAAGGGTGAGTTCAGATAACTATTATGGAGGTCTCGGACCTCTTCCTCAGTAGCTCAAAACGCGTATAGCGAGTGGAAGAGATCCTTATATTGAAAAGACACCCAATTGTTCTGGAGCTATCAGCTGATTGTTACGAATAAGTAACGAAAAACCGCACATACGGAGGTTGGTACCGCCACCGATAAAACATAAGAACTGTAACCAAGTCAACCGAAGAAGCTGTAGATCACATGGTTCTTCTGACGTCCTAAGTACGGGACACGCTGGTGACACGTGATACGCCTGCAACACGTGGAACGCCAAGTGGAAAGTCTGAAGGAGTCTCTAGATCACCGCAACGGCATCTTGGAGATACACTATTGGCAGCCACACGGCATCGACTAAAAGAAGTTGGGTGAGTGCACAGACTTGTGGTGGGACGCTGCCACAGTCAGAAATAGAAAACTGGACAACAAGCAGTGAGTACATTACAACACACGAAAACCCACTAGTGTACCATAAGACCGCGATTGTAGATTCAATTATCTATCAGTGAGCTATAATATTGAGACTTTTGCAACTGAAGTGCAATAACGGGACAATATTTGAATGCACTATACCAAGTATATATGAAATCCTTTAGGTTTATGAAATATCTCTATGAATTTTAAATTGTTTTAATCTATGAATATTATCTCTTTTTGAATAATGCATGTAACAATTTCCATGAATTTTTAGGCACTACAATAGAAATAAGTGAGAATATAATCTGAACGTATATACAGGGAGTGTTTTTAGTTTGTTTTTAGTTTTAGCTATTTTAGGGGGATATCTGTGTGTGCAGGTGACTATTACTGTGCATAATTATTAGGCAACTTAACAAAAAACAAATATATACCCATTTCAATTATTTATTTTTACCAGTGAAACCAATATAACATCTCAACATTCACAAATATACATTTCTGACATTCAAAAACAAAACAAAAACAAATCAGTGACCAATATAGCCACCTTTCTTTGCAAGGACACTCAAAAGCCTGCCATCCATGGATTCTGTCAGTGTTTTGATCTGTTCACCATCAACATCGCGTGCAGCAGCAACCACAGCCTCCCAGACACTGTTCAGAGAGGTGTACTGTTTTCCCTCCTTGTAAATCTCACATTTGATGATGGACCACAGGTTCTCAATGGGGTTCAGATCAGGTGAACAAGGAGGCCATGTCATTAGATTTTCTTCTTTTATACCCTTTCTTGCCAGCCACGCTGTGGAGTACTTGGACGCGTGTGATGGAGCATTGTCCTGCATGAAAATCATGTTTTTCTTGAAGGATGCAGACTTCTTCCTGTACCACTGCTTGAAGAAGGTGTCTTCCAGAAACTGGCAGTAGGACTGGAAGTTGAGCTTGACTCCATCCTCAACCCGAAAAGGCCCCACAAGCTCATCTTTGATGATACCAGCCCAAACCAGTACTCCACCTCCACCTTGCTGGCGTCTGAGTCGGACTGGAGCTCTGTGCCCTTTACCAATCCAGCCACGGGCCCATCAATCTGGCCCATCAAGACTCACTCTCATTTCATCAGTCCATAAAACCTTAGAAAAATCAGTCTTGAGATATTTCTTGTCCCAGTCTTGACGTTTCAGCTTGTGTGTCTTGTTCAGTGGTGGTCGTCTTTCAGCCTTTCTTACCTTGGCCATGTCTCTGAGTATTGCACACCTTGTGCTTTTGGGCACTCCAGTGATGTTGCAGCTCTGAAATATGGCCAAACTGGTGGCAAGTGGCATCTTGGCAGCTGCACGCTTGACTTTTCTCAGTTCATGGGCAGTTATTTTGCGCCTTGGTTTTTCCACACGCTTCTTGCGACCCTGTTGACTATTTTGAATGAAACGCTTGATTGTTCGATGATCACGCTTCAGAAGCTTTGCAATTTTAAGAGTGCTGCATCCTTCTGCAAGATATCTCACTATTTTTGACTTTTCTGAGCCTGTCAAGTCCTTCTTTTGACCCATTTTGCCAAAGGAAAGGAAGTTTCCTGATAATTATGCACACCTAATATAGGGTGTTGATGTCATTAGACCACACCCCTTCGCATTACAGAGATGCACATCACCTAATATGCTTAATTGGTAGTAGGCTTTCGAGCCTATACAGCTTGGAGTAAGACAACATGCATAAAGAGGATGATGTGGTCAAAATACTAATTTGCCTAATAATTCTGCACGCAGTGTAGTATTTGTCATATTGCATTTTCCATATTGATTGATTTTGAATAAATGTGTTGTACCTGCTATGTAGTATACCTGATATATAGCACCAGACATTGAGTGCCCACTATATATATTATACAATTGCAACCTATCATTGTGGTTAGGGTGAACCACTTATAGTGTGAGCAACTGATCAGAGTTTCTAGAGGGGTGAGCCACTATATAGAATTTCCTAAAGTTTAGAATGTGTGTGTGTTATTCCCTCCTGTCTGATATGGCTTCTTTTATGGCTTAATATGAAAGTCACATATTTTAATTTGATTTTGTTTATTTTATAATGGAAGAATAAGCATTAAAAATGTAACATATTACTGATTTCATATTTGCTGACATAGAAGACAGAAGAAAATAAATTAGGACATCACTCTAAGAAAATCAATGAGGAATAGTTATTTCACATCCAATGGAGCCAGATCTGCTCCAAGTCCAGACAAATGACTCAAAAATTAAGAAGGGCAGCACACAATAATGATCATCAAATGAAGAACTTTACTCCACAGTGATCATATCCAGTGATGGGATGTTTCAGATTGCCATATGCTTGAGAAAGGCTTATGACAAACCAAAACATTGATTCACTGGATGTGATCATTGTGGATTACAGTGGTTCTTCTCTTAATAATCTTATTTTTGTGGCACCCTCCTTTTTAATTTTTGCATCATATGTTAGTAAAGAGGCTAAACACCAGATTTAATTTTAAAAGTACCGTATATACTCGAGTATAAGCCGACCCGAGTAAAGCCGAGGCCCCTAATTTTACCCCCAAAAAATGGGAAAAATTATTGACTCGAGTATAAGACTAGGGTGGGAAATGCAGCTATAATGCAGAGTGTATGTGTATATAATGCACACACTCTACATTATATACACACATCTGCAAGAGGGTGACTCAGATTGATGGGAGTCTGACTCTGACTCCCTGTATTTAATGCAGAGTATGTGCATTATATACACACACTCTGCATTAAATACAGGGAGCCATCCACAGATCTCCCCCCTAAACAGTGCCATCCACAGATCTCCCCCCTAAACAGTGCCATCCACAGATCCCCCCTAAACAGTGCCATCCACAGATCCCCCTCCCCGACGCTCACAGCAGTATATTTATAAACTAATCAGTAACTACTTTAACTTTAATCATTGCTCATTGCTGATCTCTTTACTCGGATTATTTGGATATCTTACTTTGTCTTAGCTCCGGTAATAGCAGGCTGTGCGGGGGGCGGCGCTCACTCACCGACGTCACGCGCCTGCTTCTCCCACTAGGCGGCGCAGGCGCATGATGTCAGTGAGTGAGCACCGCCCCCCGCACTGCCTGCTATTACCGGAGCTAAAACAAAGTAAGATAGCCAAATAAATAATCCAGGGCTTTACTCATTATCTCCTGACTTAGGGGCCCGGTCGCAATTGCGACCGCTGCGACCCCTATAGCTACGCCACTGTTGGTCTGTATTATGGCAATGTAAGTTGCCATAATACAGACCTAGACTCGAGCATAAGACGAGGAAGCTTTTTGAGCACAAAAATATGTGCCAAAAAACTCGTCTTATACTCGAGTATATACGGTATGTTGTTTTACTGTGTACGATCTGATTGGTGGGCTAATGGAAGAATGAGAAATCTATCATGTTAAAAAAGATTATCCCCACCCAAAAAATATTAAAACAAACTTCTTGATATTATCACCACTTAGATGGTTAGGAATTCTAAAGCATATTTGGATTTTTTTATTTTATTTTAGCATTTTAGTCCATTTGGATTTTCTTATTTTATTTATTCTTTTTACCTCTGAAACTATTTTAATTCTGACCATGTGTTCTTGGAGCTATGGTTCCTAACATCAAAATGAATCATTAGATGTGTCCTTTTTTACATTTCCTCTTGGCTCAACAAGTCCTAAAATGTGTGGTGGGAGATAAACAGCTTTCGGACAATAATTTTGTCATTCTCTTTTGTGAGATATGTATGCTATATGTGTCTATATGTGGCCATTTAGTGGTCATGAATTGAATGGAATACTGTTAATTATACTGAGTTTTGCTCGCATGGCATGACAATGAATTGAATTTGCATTATAATACATTGGAGTCCTTTAAACAATTCACAGAAAGGTAAGGGTGGACAAATCTGAACAAATGTTGCTTTATTTTTCATCCAGTACAACACCATTCAGGACATTAAAGCTGAAACAATAGCACATAAAATATAACACAAAAACATTAAATAAACACATTCCCTTCTGGGCACTAACTAAACAGAGAACTTGTCTCTCTCACATATGCATTCAGCATTTCAGAGGTATCTTGCTTTGAACAGCCACATGATCAAACAGATATCATGCACTATCCCTGACTGAGGCTCTGAGGCCCCTATTTACTCCCCAGTAATGGTCCCAGAAGCCACACCTGAGACCTTTTGAGGCTAGGTGGAATAGGTGTATTGGAGTAAAGGTGTGGACAGGAAGATCCCATTGCCAAACCTACCTACCATTCCAAAAAAATCCATCTATTTTGCTGAAACAAATATGCAACCCTTCCAGTATTTTATCACAAACATTGTCACAATGTCCTTGTATTATTTATAATAAAAAGTACACGTAACTCTAGGTTATGGACTGTTGGTATAAACTGTGATGGTTAACCTCTGGCATTCCAGCTGTGGTAAAACTACAACTCCCAAGATGTACACTTGCTTAGCTGTATTCAGAACTCCATAGAAATGAATGGAGCAGGCCGGGTAGTCATAGTTTCACCACAGCTAGAGTGCCAGAAGTTAGCTATCACTTAGAATGGTCAAAGCTATGATTATAATAATATTGTAGTTTTGTTTGGTGGTATCTCAACTTGTGATATGTTATATGTATGCAGAATGTTTCTCGGTCTTGGCCACTGATGGGTAGAGGTATTACCATGGTGAACTGAACACTTTTCAGATATTATGCCTTATATTGGAATTTGTAACATATGCAGTAAGCCGGATTGGGGTTATGCACACTGGCACAATAATATGCACTGAATGGGTCAGGTGTAAATGATAGTTAAGAGTTTTTGTTCGTGACGCCAATTGCAGCGTGCGCAGGGTACAGTCCCAGGGCCCTTTAAGGTGTTACAACTCACGTACCAAGTGAGGAATGCCAGAGTGGTGTAATGTCTCTGTTTGATAATGGCAATATTGTCAACGGTGTCTCCTACCTTGGTACGGCTGGACTCCTGGATCCTGGCTCACTTTCAATAAAAGAGTGTGTTGCTAGTAGGAGTAATTGAGGGTTTTGGTAGCAATGAATGAGATCCAGACTTGGAATATAATTCAACTTGTCTTTACTGGTTGCAGCATTAATCCATACGAGATACAGCAATAGTCTTGGGTCCCAGCAGGTATTGGCAATGCATGGCAGGGATCAATATCTCTTCTGCTTCTATCATGTGCCTGGAGAATATGGCAGGAATCTGTCTTCTGCTCTGTCTATCTTTTGCAGTGTATGGGACTGACTAGCTGAGGAGGAATTTGGCTTCTCCTGGTCTCTGGATGTTACTCACAGTTAGCTCACAGGGAATGGCTCTTCCTGGAGTTCTGGAGATGGCTGCTTGCTTGTCACCAGCTGAAGCTGAAAGGCTCAGACTGGAAATGGTAATCTTTTGTCTCAGCCGAGATAAGATCCTGGGTTGGGATCCCTAGAACTGGGAGCTCCTACCAGCACAGCCTTCCCCTAGCCGGGGTGGCTGGCTCACTAACTATAACTTCCTTTCCTCCCCATGAGGCAGGACATGGGCCAGCCCACTTCTGCTCATAGAGGGGGAGCTAAATTGGAATGTACTATTCCAGTCTAGATACGCTAAACTGAACTAAGGCCTTGCTAAACATTGCTGCCACCTGCTGATGTACATGGAAATTACATCAAATACATTCAAACAGGCTTAGAAAGTGCACATTTGTGAGGAATATTACATAAAATCATATTAGATGACAAGGCACATATTACCAACAAATAGTAGCGGGGAAAAAGATTTTAGTAACATAACTCTGGGATGTTACACATATGATATCCTATTTTAGGATGAAGTTCATGTATGATGGCTCAGATCAGTAATACTGTGAGCGTCACTTACTTTATAAGACAGGCTAGCAGCATACCTAACAGGATTCATATATATATGCTAAGAAATGTTTCCACATTTCAGCTTCTTTGCTTACACCCATGCTTATTTTTTGGGGACAGAAGAAGTATCCAATATGTTGCTTCAATATTAAAATCCCATTTGGATGCAAAAACATAATTTATATTACATGAAGTTTAAGGTTCCTGCATTCTGCCATTTATCACATGAAGCTAGGTTTATTAACTAAATTAGTAACACTTCTCTATGAAAGAAAATGGATCCTTTACAGGATAATAGAAGCTTTATCTTTCTGAGATATAGGATCCATTTCCACTATTTTTTAAATGCAAGTGGAAACTGCACATATAAGTAAATGTGTCAAGCCTTGCTTGCGGATATAAAGTGTCAGCAGTTCTGCGACGTGTAAGCAGTTCTAGAGCAGGCTTGCTTCTCTACATTACTTTAAATTACATTACAGTGTAACGATTGATTCATATTTTAGGGTGGGATTCTGCTAGATTTAAGGTTCTACAATTCATTTTTTAATTAATCATTTATTCTTAATATGTGCAGTACATTGTTTGTATAATGTCTGTGCTAAATTTCAAAGCCATACTGGTTTAGTTCCCTGTCATGTATGGTAATTAATTATACCCCTGATGATTAGTGTTGATAGAGCATGCTCGGCCGAACACAAGTTCGGCTCGAGCATAGCTATGCTCGACACATTGCGGAGTTCGGCAGAACACCGCATGTGCTCGAGTGCGATTCTCGAGTCAGTGTAGTTAAGTGTAATTTAGCATCTAATTTAGTAATTACACATTTATTTTGTGCCACACATTTTTTACAATTACTAAATGATATATAAATTGAATCTCTATTTCTGAAATGTTTCTGCCAGGATTCGAACTCCCAACCTTGTACATCAGAGGCAAGGACATTAACCACTACACAATACAGTTACATGTTAACATGCACAGAAATATAAAATAATTCTTCTGCTGAATTGGAATTTTCACTACATCAGAAACTACTATGAGGTTTTTGTGACGCAGTTTAGCATTCATCTTTATAGCTGAGTGGATAAGGTCTTTGCCTCTAACATACAATGTTGGGAGTTCAAATCTTGGCAGAATTGTTTCAGAAATTAGATTTAAATACACTGTGTGTCCCCAAGCACTGACTCCATATATGGATATAGCTATATATGGAGTCAGAGCAGGGACTCCTAAGACGAACTGAAGCTCCAAACCCTCCCCTTGACTTCCATTGTGCTCGGGTGCTCGGTAGAACACCCAAGCATCACAACGTGTTGGACATTAGCACCTTGGTGCTCGATCAACACTACTGATGATTAGTGTTGGGCTCGAATAGCGAATATCTGCCTTTCGAGAATTTGCGAATATTTAGAATATAGTGATATATATTCATAATTTCGAATATTCTAGGTTTTTTCTTTCAACAGTAACCTCCCTTCTTGCTTGTGGGCCAATGAGAAGGCTGCAATGTCTTTGTCTGAGCTTAGCAACATCCCTAGCAAACAATAGGAAAATTGCCGACCCTTACTATATAAGAACCTCCCCAGCAGCCCTTGTATGCAGTATTTTGCAGATATAAGAGAGACAGCAGTGTTATTGCTGTGCTCTCTGCTTTCCTGTGTCATTACATTAGATAGTTAGCATATATATATATATCATACAGATAGTTAGTGGGAGATACTCAGTGTAGGTTAGATAGTAACATAGTAACATAGTATATAAGGCTGAAAAAAGACATTTGTCCATCCAGTTCGGCCTGTTATCCTGCAAGTTGATCCAGAGGAAGGCAAAAAAACTTCTGTGAGGTACAAGCCAATTTTCCCCACTTAAGGGTTAAAAAATTCCTTCCCGACTCCAATCAGGCAATCAGAATAACTCCCTGGATCAACGACCCCTTTCTAGTAGCTATATCCTGTAATATTATTACACTCCAGAAATTTATCCAAGCCCATCTTGAATTATTTTTTTGTACTCGCCATCACCACCTCCTCAGGCGCAGAAAGTTCGATATTCTCACTGCTCTTGCCGTAAAGAATCTTTTTCTATGTTTGTGTACAAATCTTGTTTCCTCCAGACGCAAAGGGTGTCCCCCTGTGACTGTCCTAGGGATAAATAGATGATCGGAAAGATCTCTGTACTGTCCCCTGAAATAGTTATGCATAGTAATTAGATCTCCACTCAGTCATCTTTTTTCTAACATGAATAACCCTAATGTTGATAATCTTTCAGAGTACTGTAGTTGCCCCATTCCAGTTATTACTTTAGTTGCCCTCCTCTGAACCCTTTCCAGCTCTGCTATGTCTGCCTTGTTCACAGGAGCCCAGAACTGTACACAGTACTCCATGTGTGGTCTGACTAGTGATTTGTAAAGTGGTAGGACTATGTTCTCATCACCGGCATCTATGCCCCTTTTGATTCAACTCAATATCTTATTGGCCTTAGCACCAGCTGCCTGACACTGGTTTTTACTGCTTAGTTTGCTGTTTATAAAAATTCCTAGGTCCTTTTCCATGTCAGTGTTACAGAATGTTTTACCATTTAGTATGTACGGGTGATTTGCATTATTCCTTCCCATGTGCATAACCTTACATTTGTCAGTGTTAAACCTCATCTGCCACTTCTCTGGCCAAGCCTCTAATCTATTCAGATCCATCTGTAGCAGTATATTGTTCTCTTCAGTGTTAATTACTTTACACAGTTTAGTATCATCTGCAAAAATTGATATTTTACTGTTCAAGCCTTCTACAAGATCATTAATAAATATATTGAAGAAATTAGGGCCCAATACTGACCCCTGAGGTACTCCACTAGTGACAGTGACCCAATCTGAGTGTGTACCATTAATAACCACCCTCTGTTTTCTATCATTGAGCCAGTTACTTACCCACATACAGATATTTTCTCCCAGTCCGAGCATTCTCATTTTATATACTAACCTTTTGGTACAGTGTCAAATGCTTTGGAGGAGTCCAGATATACGACATCCATTGATTCACCACTGTCAAGTCTAGAACTTACCTCCTCATAGAAACTGATTAAATTAGTTTGACATGACCGATCCCTCATGAAGCCATGCTGATATGATGTTAATTGCTTGTTTTCATTGAGATCCTCCAAGATAGCATCTCTTAGAAAACCTTCAAACAGTTTACCCACAACCCACTCTGTTTTTGCACCCTTTTTGAATATTGGCAGCACATTTGCTATGTGCCAATCCTGTGGAACACTCCCTGTCAGTATAGAGTCTGCAAATATCAGAAATAAGGGTCTGGCTATGACATTACTTAATTCTCTTAGGATACGGGGGTGTATGCCATCTGGTCCTGGCGATTTGTCTATTTTAATCTTTTTAAGTCGCTGTTGTACTTCTTCCTGGGTCAGACAGGGCACTTTTAATGGGAAATTTACTTTTACATTCTGCATTTCATCTGACAGTTTATTTTCCTCAGGGAATACTGTGGAGAAAAAAAATATTTAATAGCTTTGCTTTATCCTCGTTGCTCTCTGCAACTTCCCCCTCATTGCTCTGTAGATGGCTGACACCTTCAGATTTATACTTTTTACCATTTATATAATTGAAGAACATTTTAGGGTTAGTTTTGCTCTCTTTGGCAATTAATCTCTCGGTCTCTAGTTTGGCAGCTTTTATTTGTTTTTTACATATTTAATTTTTTTCCTTATAGTTTTTCAGTGCTTCCTCGCTACCCTCCTGTTTAAGTGATTTAAATGCATTAATTTTGTCATTTATTGCTTTCTTTACAGTTCTATTTATACACATTGGTTTCTTCTTGCTCCTTAACCAAATATTCCTATAAGGTATGTACCTCTCACATTTAGATTTTAGGATGCTTTCAAAAATATCCCATTTTGTGGCAGTATTTTTATTTTTTGAGGTCCAGTTAGTTACGCCTATGGCCTCTCTCAGTTGGCTAAATTTAGCTTTTTTGAAGTTTGGTATTTTTGTTCCTCCCTGTAGAAACTGTACCTTGAAGGATAATTGGAAGGTTATTACTTTATGATCACTATTTCCCAGGTGTCCCCCAACCTGCACATCTGTTGTTCTGTCAGGTCTATTGGTTAATACTAAGTCCAGTATGGCCATCCCTCTAATTGGGTCCTGAACCAGTTGAGAAAGGTAATTGTCTTTGGTTATTGCCAAGAACCTGTTTCCTTTATGAGATGTACAGCTTTCAGTTTCCCATTCTATATCTGGGTAGTTGAAGTCCCCCATAATAACCACCTCATTATGATTTGATACCTCGTCTATCTCGTTTAGTGGTAGATTTTTTGTGGACTCTGGTATATTAGGTGTTTATAATAAACTCCTATTAGTAATTTATTATTATTTTTGCCTCCATGTATTTCTACCCACAGTGACTCCACATGTTCATTTCCCTCACTTTATATCTTCTCGGACTGTGGGCTTTAGACAGGACTTTACATAAAGGCAGACCCCTCCCCCTCTCCGGTTTTGACGATCCTTTCTAAACAGACTGTAACCCAGTCATAGTTATCATCCAGCCATGTCTCAGTTATTCCCACTATGTCACAGTCCTCCTCACATATCACTAATCCCAGTTCTCCAGTTTTATTAGTCAGGCTTCTGGCATTAGTATACATACAATTAAGAGGTTTATGTATATCTTTTACCCTACACCTTTCCTTCTTAACTATTCTAGTCACTCCTTCCATTCCTCCCCCAGTCCCACTACCTTGCCCCCGGTCTCTATCTGCACTATCTTCCCATCCTATAACATAATTACCCTCCCCCCCAGTCCCTAGTTTAAACACTCCTCCAACCTTCTAGCCATCTTTTCCCCCAACACAGCTGCCCCTTCCTCATTGAGGTGCAGCCCATCCCTACAATAGAGCCTGTAGCTGACAGAGAAGTTGGCCCAGTTCTCCAGGAACCCAAACCCCTCCTTCCTACACCAGTTCTTTAGCCACTTGTTAGCCTCCCTAATCTCCCGCTGCCTTTCTTGTGTGTATCGTTGAACAGGCAGTATTTCAGAAAAAAAAAACAAGAAAGTGTCTAGCTGCAGCAGTGCTGTCCCTGAACCGACATCCCCCTCATCTGCCAACCGTGCAAACTTGTTGGGGTGTGACAGATCAGGGCTAGCCTCCCTGGCACTCTTCCCTCTACCCCACTTTCTAACTGTTAGCCAGCTAGCTACCTCACTTTCCTCAGCCTCCTTGCTTTCACCCTCCCCCTCATCTACCCCACAGAGTGCTTGCTCATTGAGCAGCAAACTATTTTCCAAATTGGATACTCAATTTGCGATTCCAAACGGGTAATTTGCTCACATTTTGAACAATGATATACACCCTTGAACGGCTGTTCTAGCACTGCATACTGTACATCAGACAATATGTGCACTGGACTGCACTGTCAATAATGGAAGACATACTACAGGGTGGGCCATTTATATGGATACACCTTAATAAAATGGGAATGGTTGGTGATATTAACTTCCTGTTTGTGGCACATTCGTATATGTGAGATGGGAAACTTTTCAAGATGGGTGGTGACCATGGCGGCCATTTTGAAGTCGGCCATTTTGAATCCAACTTTAGTTTTTCAATAGAAAGAGGGTCATGTGACACATCAAACTTATTGGGAATTTCACAAGAAAAACAATGGTGTGCTTGGTTTTAACGTAACTTTATTCTTTCATTAGTTATTTACAAGTTTCTGACCACTTATAAAATGTGTTCAATGTGCTGCCCATTGTGTTGGATTGTCAATGCAACCCTCTTCTCCCACTCTTCACACACTGATAGCAACACCGCAGGAGAAATGCTAGCACAGGCTTCCATTATCCGTAGTTTCAGGTGCTGCACATCTCGTATCTTCACATATACTAATGTGCCACAAACAGGAAGTTAATATCACCAACCATTCCCATTTTATTAAGGTGTATCCATATAAATGGCCCACCCTGTAGATGGAGATTACACAACGAAAGCAAAAAATATAATATAATGCAGTAATAAGAAACTGATTTACTGAAGTCCCAGAATCTGAAGACACTTACTCTAAAGTCGCACACTTATACAAACACACACTTAAATCAAACACACGAAGTGCAAACTCGCGTTATATGCCTGCTTATATAAATGGAGCTCTCAAAACCAGCCTGTTTTGTTTCCTCTGAATTCAAAGTGATATAGTGTAACTGATAGGTTCTGCTGTCCATACAGTCAGGTCCATAAATATTGGGACATTGACACAATTCTAAAAAATTTGGCTCTATACACCACCACAATGGATTTGAAATGAAACGAACAAGATGTACTTTAACTGCAGACTGTCAGCTTTAATTTGAGGGTATTTCTATCCAAATCAGGTGAACAGGGTAGGAATTACGCAGCCGTGGGAAGCCTGGGTGTGTGGGTTATCATTACCGCACCACATTTAACAAACTTTGTTTGGAATTAACTATTGCTGTGGGTCCTTTTGACTGGCAGTTTTTTTCAGAGTCAATCTGTGCAATCCATGGTGTTTCATATGCAACAGCCCGTTTGAAGTTGTATTGACTTTATTCATTGTTTTCAGGACGTTTTATTCTCTTAGGAAATACACTCTCAAGCACAAGCATTTTATATAGAGCATATTTCCAACCGAGCACTTTATATAGAGTATATTTCCAACCAAGCCCCCCTTAATTGGAGTCTCATTATCTGAGTTTTATTTTTGTTTTTAGTTTTTATATTGTATTGTATTCTGATGTTTATTAAATGTTTTAGGCTGGATGAGTCTCAATATATATATATATATATATATATATATATACTTTCTTTATACATACATACATACATGCATAGTGCTGTGATGTTACAAGTTCACAACAATACTTAGTGCACCGATCACTAATAAGTAGTCAGACCTGTTAAAATGCAAAGTTGCACGTATTGCTCTAAAATATTTGCATCATTGGTGCTGATTTTGCAATCGCAAATATATTGGAGCACTCTATCTGCATATAAAGCTATTGTAATGTTCTGCCGTGCCAACCATTTTCTCCAGTCTCAGGAAACTTCTAGCAGCTTGAAAAATGTAGCTATAATGATCCACGCCTGTATTTTGAGCGCATTACACAAATATTACATTGCCGATTTTTCACGATCAATAAAATAATCTCTATTTTGCAAATTCTCAAATATATGACGAATATTCTACCAAATATTCGCAAAATATCGCAAATTTGAAGATTGCCCCTACCGCTCATCGCTACTGATGATCATTACTCTTTGCCATGACAAAAAAAGCAGCCCACATATGTTCATCTAGGTCAGTTTTTCAGCTGCTAGAGTTCATTTTTCAAAGTACACCTCCATTTTTTATTTTTTTTATCATAATGGTATTATTTCATTTCTAATTAGTTTCTAATGATAGTTTTACATACATTTCATGGAAGGCAAAACCTATTAATTTAAGTGAACAGCTTTTCCAACTTAGCAAACTAGGATGATCATTGCATGTAGTTATTATTTGCTGAAAGACAGTACCATTTAAAATTAAAGTGATTATCTATCTTTAAAGGTCAGAATACTGTAGCTTGAGTGTAAAAAATGAAATACTCACTTCATCGATCCCCTGCCAGTCAATTTCCTTTAATTTGTCAACCTGATATGGTAATTAATTACTGGGTACCCTCTACCAGTGTCAATGCAGTGTAAACCTGCATATGCTCCTAAGATAGTGTAAGTCTTGAAGAGGACCTCTAAACTCTCATGACATTTCTGTTTTAGCTACTACTTGCATTCCCCTTGTAGTAACAATTCTGGGGTATCAATTCTTATGACTCTATGGTGTGCCATTCTTTTTTGATTCCCTCTAAAAGTTATAAATTAATTACTAACAGTTTGGAATGAAGGTCCAGATGAATGTTACCAGTTGGGTGTTTTTCCCAACTGCCAGTACTGCCAGTGTTAGACTGTGCAGGGACACGCCTTCAACTGTTAACATCCATCTGGACCTTGAATGCAAACTGCTAGAAATATATTCATGACTTCTAGCAGGAGTAATAAATGAATGGCACAGAGTCATAAGAAAAGATGCTCTAGAATGGTTTTTTCATGGAGAATGCAAGTAGTTACTAAAACATAAATTTCTGGAGAGGTGACAGCTCCTCTGTAAGAGATCAAACTACTGGAGCTGCTCTGACACTGTCTGTACTGAATGGACAATGTCATTACAGCTCATGTTCATACCCTATTAACTGCTAAGATGTCAATTTATTCATACATACAGTATTTCTATATTCAGGAGCAATTCAGGGGAAATGGAGGAAGGGGCTAAAGAAAAAAGTGCCCAGGATTCAGGAATAAAAAAAAATATGCTGTCTTATTTTTATTTATTTTTTTGAGGACATGACTGGTGCTCTTTGAAGTGAGCAGTTTCTTAGTAACAGGAAAGCGGGTCTGTCTGTGTGGGTCAGTGCAATAACACCAGCCTCCTTGCATCAGCCATAATAGAGAAGGAAGCTGGGGCTCAGATATGGCACTCAGCCACACAACCAGCCCTCTCCAAGTAGGGACCCACACCTATATCGAGAACGGAGCGGGCCAAAGTGGTGGAGAGCGCACTGCACATGCGGAGCCAACCTCCATTCATTTTCTATGGTGCCACCGAAAATAGCCGCGAGTGAATAGGCGCGGTGGCGGGTCATGTGCGGTGCGCTCCTATTCACTTCTATGGGGTGAGTGCTTGGTGGTGGCTGGACAGCAGTACTCCAGCCACCACCTTGAGGGTCTTTCCCTTTCAGGTGGGTCCAGCACCTACAGTATAAGACAATATGGGCATATCCTAGCTATATGCCCCAATTGTCTGAGAAGAGACAACCCCTTTAAAGCAGCTATGGTACTCAAAAAATATTAGTGAGTGCAAATAATTTTAATTTCCAGCACAATAAACAATTTTGTTTGGCTATAGAAACCTTTTAAAGAAGTCCTATGACCACAAAATACAGTGCAATCTGAAAGCACCAAGTTATAGAGCAGGAGGAGATAATATATAGTTTTGTGGGAAAGATTCAGTAAAACCTGTAATTTATACATTTATATCTTTGCTTTTTCTAATAGCTATCGGTACAGGAAGGAGGAGTTACCAGTGACTGACAGCTATTGTTTATGTACACTTATACACACAATGCTATTAGTCACCGATAACACCTCCCTCCTGTACCAATGCAAAGATATACAGCAAATGTATAAAATACAGGATTTACTGAATCTTTTTCCACAAATCTGTATATCAATCCGCTCAGCTTTTCCTGCTCTATAACTTGGTAATTTCAAATTGCATTGCATTTTGTGGTGACAGGTCCTCTTTAAGTCTATTTTTATAGTTATAGCTTTTACATTTATATTTGTTTTTTGTCTTCATAATCAGTATTTTTATTGCAATTAGTCACTTTCAAGCATTTGTTTTTATTTGTTTCCATTGCAGTATGAAATATTGTGAGACACTATACAAAAACATTCAGCTGAAGTGGAAGAATGTAACGGGGCATCGCAAGTTAGAAGGACTATAATAAGAGGGATTTAACATTGCAATCTGGGAATAAGCCTTTTCTTCTTATTTTACAAAGTACACACTTCAGTTCATTTGTTTGAAATGTTTTAAAATTAAATAAACTGCAATAGTTGTAAGGTTAGTGATGTTTTATCTAAAGCGCTTACACTGATTATAGTATAGCTGAATACGCTTTGTTCTCTTTGAATGTCTAAGTGCTTTCTAAGAGGATACCATGGGGCACTGGGCTTGCCTTTCTTTTATTCTGTACAATAAATTTTCAAAGACTCACTTGCAGGTTCTAAATTGACCCTTTTACTAATTCTGCCATTTTTCCTGTTGTGGCACAATAATGACACTTTGGAGAATGCTCAAATGTAGAACTGCCAGAAAAACATGATTCACGTGTCAGCGCTTCCTGTTATATAGAGCTATGCCTGACAACAATGTGGCGACTGCTCGTTTCCAGCATCACAAAATATTGTATGCCGTCTGTCGCCAGCATGGGTGATCACACAGTGGATGATGTAGTCCAGATCCTGAAACAGATATTATCGGATTAAAAGCCTGCAAAGCGGTTTAGAAAGTAAGTTAAAAAAAAAATATATATATATATATATATATATATATATATATATATAATCTACAGTTATAAAATTTCAAAAACAGATTGAAGAAATTTATTTTTGTTTTTTAATAGAAATGGAAATATTTAAATAATAGATATGGAGAGATGCAATGCATAAAGATTTTTTTGTCATGTGTCATGTTTTCCACAGTACTAGAAAAAAAACAAGATGAATTCACTCTTGGACTTTAATGTTTAGTTTTCAATGTAGTTTCTCATACAGGTGGATACAAGATACTGTACATAAAATATGGCATGTGTGAATCTGGTCTTATGATACTGAACAAACAAAACAGTTTAGTAACAAACTGAGATCTGAAGAATCTTCACTTGATTATTTTAATCCTCTTTCTATTACTTCACATACTTCACTTAGGACTATAGCATTTATAATATTACACAGCGTACACTATATGGTCTAATTCTAACTAAATAATTTTAACTTCATTTAATCCTCTTTTCATTTCTTTCTTTTTTGGTTATTTTTTAACATTTACTTACATCAACTTCTTTTTACATTCCAGCTTTTAATAGAAGGAAAGGATATCACCTGACTCACTAAGATCACCTAATCAGTTGGTGGAGATCCAAAACCAGAACTGAAGCATTGAAAAGAAAAGACTTGGCAAAAAAAGATTCTGCAATTTTTTTTCTATTCTGTTTGCTTTCCTTTAAAATGACATCATGATACGGTGATACTTTAGATGGGACTGTTCTTGTTATACAAGTGTTCTTAGATTGATACCCCACACTGAAGGTTATAGCTTTGTTGGATTATTGTCTGTTTTCTTAAAGGGGGAGGGAGGTTTCTTATGATGACCTTTATCTTGGTATGTCTAATAATGTGTGGGTTGTTATGTGGTTGGGGAGGAGGTTGGGTGGACTAACATTTGTACATCCAGGTTGAAGCGCCCATGCTAACTAGGCAACCGTTTTGTCATCTGTGCCTTTCTGGTTAACTCATGACGGTTAGGTTCACTTTGTATGTCTATAGTGAACCCCTGTTTATTTGGTTCACTACTTGCAATATGTTTAGGGAAGTAAAGGGACAGTTGGGGGGGGGGGGGGGGAAGGGGCAGCCTCTATTTCTAATCTTACTATTGATGGGAGGTTCCTCTGGGGCTGTCGGCACTGGCTTCTATACATGCATATGAGTCACCATGATGTCTTCTGTTAAAATCCTTGCGTGGAATGTGAGAGGGATGTCACAGGCGTCTAAACGTTCGGCTGTTTTCCATACCTTGAAAGATATACAGCCAGCTATTGTGTGCTTATCCGAGACCCACTTGACCGCTGATAAGACGCATCTGATACATAAAGCATGGATGAGTTGTGAGCTTCACTCTACATATTCCACGCATGCCAGAGGTGTTAGTGTTTTAGTGCACAGATCTGTTCCGTTCGTCGCTCAGGAGTCATATATTGACAATGATGGTAGATTTATATGTATAGACTGTCATATATTCCATTTGAGGATTATCTTGGTGGCAGTGTATATTCCCCCTCCATATTCTGCTGAAATTATGAGGATGATTATTACATTTACATCTAAATTCCTGTTAGTCCCTATATTAATTGTGGGAGATTTTAACATGTATATTGACGGTTCTTTGGATAAATTCCATAATGGGCTGGGAACTTACACTGCTACCCCTCCTTCTTTGGCAAGATTGTTATCGGAAGTAGATTTATGTGACATTTTGAGAACCGTGCACCCTGGTCGGCGTCAGTATTCATGCTATTCATCCTCACATAGCTCCCTATCCAGAATAGACTTGGCAATTGGATCCTCATCCTTAGTAACACTGACAAAGGAAATCTCATATCTTCCTCGTAGTATATCTGACCATTCCCCACTATTGATTACATTGGAAGTGGGGAGGCGTCTATGTGTCACCCGGCCTATCTGGCGTTTAAACCCATTTTGGTTATCAATAGTGGATACAGGAACCGATATTTCTAGGTCCATTACTGACTTTTTGTCTGTTAATGTGGGTTCGGCGTCGGTGGCAATGGTATGGGATGCCTTGAAGGCATATGTTAGGGGATTATATATTAAATATATTAGCATTAAAAAGTCTAGGAGCCGTATTCTAGATAGGGAGCTTTCAGATAGAGTTACGCATTTAGAAGCTAAATTTGTAGAACAGCCTAAATCGACTAATGAGGCGCAGTGGACGGAAGCTCAAAAGCTTTTGAAAGAACACATACAGTCTAGGGCGGAGGATAAACGTCTTTTTGCGACTCAGAGATATTTTGCTGAAGGGGAAAGCGCGGGCCACTTATTGGCTACTGTGACTTAAGCACAAGCTGGTCCTTCCTGTATAACCTCAATTAGAGGAATTGGAGGACAACTAGTGACAGGAGATGAGAATATTTTGGGAGAATTCTATGCTCATTTCAGGGAGGTGTATAGGTCCAGACTGGTCACTGATGCGTCTGATAGATCCAACTATTTGGAAAGGATTAATATCCCTGTCTTATCTGAAGAGAATAAGCTGCTTCTTGATGAGGATATAGCTCTAGAGGAACTGGAGATGGCGCTGAACTCCATTCCTAATGAAAAGGCGCCGGGTGGGGATGGTCTTCCTGGGAAATTCTATAAGAAGCATGGGGAGCTATTACTTCTGCACCTTCTAACGGTTTTTAAAGATGCCTATCGAGAGGGTAGGTTGCCCTGCTCCATGAGAGAAGCGATAGTAGTAGTGATACCCAAATCAGGTAAACACCCTTCATTAGTAGACTCCTACAGGCCCATCTCTCTCCTGACAGTGGATGTAAAACTTCTGGCTAAAATTCTGGCCAATCGACTAAGCAGGGTCATTCAAATTATTATCCATGACGATCAATCTGGATTCATGCCTGAAAAATCTACGGCTTTGAATCTTAGGCGACTGTTTTTGAATCTCCAGTTGGAGGGAGGAGATGAACAGGATAGTAGAGCTGCGGTGGTCTCACTTGACGCTGCCAAAGCTTTTGACAGCGTCGAGTGGGAATATCTTTGGGCAGTCATGACTAGGATGGGCTTCGGATCGGGATTTTTAAAATGGGTCAAGCGCCTATATTTTGAGCCTAGGGCTAGAATTAGAGTGAATGGTCAGTTATCACCTGCGATTGCTCTGGAGAGGGGGACGAGACAAGGCTGTCTGTTGTCTCCCCTATTGTTCGCAATAGCAATAGAACCATTAGCATGTCTTTTAAGGTATACCCCACTGATAAGGGGGCTAGTGAGGGGTAGTGATGTCGCGAACATAAAATTTTCCGTTCAAAAACGCCGAACGCGAATTTCTGCAAATGTTCGCGAATGGGCGAACCGCCATAGACTTCAATAGGCAGGCGAATTTTTAAACCCACAGGGACTCTTTCTAGCCACAGTAGTGATGGAAAAGTTGTTTCAAGGGGACTAACACCTGGACTGTGGCATGCCAGAGGGGGATCCATGGCAAAACTCCCATGGAAAATTATGTAGTTGACGCAGAGTTGGATTTTAATCCATAAAGGGCATAAATCACCTAACAATCCAATTTTTTTTTGAACAACGTGGTTTAAAACATCCAGTGTGTGTATTCGATCAGGTATGATGTTGTATAGATCAGGTAGTGTAAGGGTTTACGCCCGCTTCACAGACATTGACAGACCAAACTCCCCTTTTAATGCACCACAAACAACCGCAAAAAGTCCATTTGCCCAACCGCAAACTCCCCATTTGTACAAGGTTGGATACCAAGCTAGCCATGTCCCGTTGATGTCATTGAAGGTTTCTTCCTCCACCCAGCCACGTACAACACCAAGGGTCCCCGAAAGGTGAATTGAATTGATTTTTCGAACGGGGAGATGGTTAAAAAAATGCTGGCTCCCTCCCCTTTGTTTGAATCCACGCCACGGTCACTTTGTCTAGCCACTAGCCAGCGGAGTGAATGACACCCTGTAACAGTATAAGTGGAGGTCTAGCCACTAGGCAGTGGCCACAAACTGTCTGTGTGGGCCTGACACACATGGGCTTGCAAATGGGATTAGATCACAGAAAAAAATTAAATAGAATTTGTATTTATCTGCGAGGTATTTGTGAGTAAATGACACTAGCCAGTGGCCACAATACAGTCTGTGTGTGTCACGACCGCTATCCCAGCAGCAGTCGTGTCGCACCAGACGGAGGGGAAGGGGGACCCTTATCTACGGATGGGAATAGTATGGCCACCCCTGACTAACCCTAAGCTGGCACCTGTCTGCCCTGATACCCTAGACGGGGTGTGAACCCGTGCGGCGAGCAGGATGCCTAAACCCTCAGTCACCCTAACAAGCCTAGAGTGGGGAAAGGCCGATGGGAGCACTAGTCACCATCACTCATGTCTAGGAGAACAGCAGGGGAAGACAGCAACAAACAAACTATAGCAGAGATAAACTTATCCAGTCACGAGCAGAAAAGGCGATCCCAATCACGACAGTCCACGCCGGACAAGAGCTCCACAGCAACACCATCAAACGATCTCCTTCAAAGGTCAGAATAGAACTGGAAGTAAGGACTATATCTGGCAATGACTGCAAGTGGAACTGAAACTAATATAGTAGCTGGGAGTGGCAGACAGGACTCACCTGAGAAGGATGCCTACAAACTCCCAGTCAGGACAAAAAGGTTCACAAGGCAAAACCCGGATGACATACCCTGAACTCCTCCCAGACCTGTCTGGATCAGTCACAGTCGTGACAGTGTGGGCCTGACACACACGGGCTTGCAAATGGGATTAGATCACAGAAAAATATTAAATAGAATTATTTTTTTATCTGCGAGGTATTTTCTGTCACACCCTGTATGAATGGTGTGCACACAGTACTGTCTGCGACTGAGCCTGCAGCCTCTCACACACGGGCAGGTAACTGCAATATATGTATATATAAAATAAAATATAAAAAAGCAGACTGATGTACCAGCCCTGAAAAGGGCTTTTTGGGGTGCTGTCAGGACGCTGTCCTTACAGCAGTTGAGTCTGTGGACACAGATCACTGCCCTAGCTAACGCTTTCCCTATTGAATCAGCAGCAGCTACACTGTCCCTCCTCTCACTGAGAATGCAGATTCCGAATGAATCTAAAATAGATGCTGTCCGGGAGGTGGGAGGGTCTGGGAGGGAGGGTCTGCTGCTGATTGGCTGGAATGTGTCTGCTGACTGAGAGGTACAGGGTCAAAGTTTACTCAATGATGATGTATAGGGGGCGGACCAAATATCGCATATGTTCGCCTGCCGCGGCGAACGCGAACAAGCTATGTTCGCCGGGAACTATTCGCTGGCGAACTATTCAGGCCATCTCTAGTGAGGGGCTCTATGGAAGAACGTGTATCTTTATATGCGGACGATATGCTGATTTATGTAGGAGATTTAGCTGACTCCATGGATTCTATAATCTCTATGATATCGCAGTTTGGTGACCAGTCTGGACTTCTCATAAACTGGGATAAATCAGTGATCCTCCCAATATCTTCTCAAGTGCAAACCCGTCATGCCAATTTTTCTGAGCTCAAAGTGGTAGACTCTTTTAAATACCTCGGAGTGACAGTATCGATGAACCCTGCAGATTTTATTACCTTTGATAGGGAAGTTTAAAAGTAAGATTGCCATTTGGCACAAACTGCCTCTATCATTGATAGGTAGAGGTAACTTATTGAAAATGATTCTAATGCCTCAGTTGCTATATATTTTACAATCTGTCATAGCCACTGGAATAGGGAGAATTCTATACCAGGCAAGGAAAACGTTAGCGGCAAAATGGATCCAATCATTACCTCCAGATATTTCAGAATATGTCGCTAAATTAAACATGGTGATCCGGTTGGAAAGAGGGGTATACCAAAAGAGGAAAAATTTGTCCAAATTTGAGGCGATATGGGGAAGCTGGATTGATAATTGTGGATGCTGTAGTCCTTGGTTGGCGCTTACAAGAAGTTTTCTGTGTGCTAGGTGAGTGTATTGAGTGTGGAAGATAAATGTGATTCCGTAGTAAGTACGAGGTGGGGGAGAGTCCACAGTGGTTGATATACGTGATGTGTGTATGCCAAAACTGGTTGCTGATCGACCTAAAGGGAGTTGGGATATAGCTGAGTGTGGATCTGGATACTTGGGGAAGATACTATATGGGTATATAGGTGTTAGGAGGGTAGAGTTGGGTGATGGATTGCTAATGAGTATTGTGGTGCCGACACCCCAGGGGAGGAGATGAAGGGAGATTGATATAAATATGTCCTGTCTTTGTAGGGTTGGGACGGAGGGGGGTTATTGGGGTTACTCGTTAATGGGTGGTTTTATTAATGGCCTTAAAGATGTCTATATTATATGTCTTTATGCTTGGATGTATGATTTGACTATGCAGCCATTTGTTTTGTACTATGTTTATTATATATGTCTGACAATGGAAATTATTTTTGTCAACAAAACATTACATAATGATGTTAAAAAGACTGAAAACTGATAATAAAGAGTTATCTGATTAAAAAAAAATGACATCATGATAGAACCTAAAAGGCCCAAATATAAGTTCACAAAGTCCAATGGGTACTATTGGTGTTCACCATGTGACAGATCCAGATTTTCAGCATTTCATTTTTTTTCTAAAATAATGCTTACAAAAACCCAGACCTGACTATGACAAGAAACACATGCAGTGCCAAAGAGGCGAACAAATCAGTCTGAGTTCCAGACTTAGAATACAGCAGATACACACATTGTACCTCACCACATGCAAGGTGTGAAAGTCCACACTTTAAAATACAGTTTCAGATTCCTCACATCAGCATATTCCCAGATATGAAGCAGTGACTCCACCTGAGAAAAAGGGTAACAGTACTGCATCAGTAACGTGTGGTCTGGTTCTTCAAATTTTGCTCCAGCTCTCACTCTTTCTTGCTGCAATTTCAATTGCAGGCTTCACATATATCACAGATGGTCAGGACACTTCAACTATTCCTTGTATCACCCATTTGGCTATAATGCAAAACTAGGAAAAAGAAAGGAATTGCAACATAGTGTAATTCCAGAAGCCACCTTGTAACTAGTGTAGGCTTTCAAGCAGCTATTCACAAACATCCACTGTAAAAATGAGTGCTCAAATATAAAAATAAGTAGCATGCCACACATCTACCTGACTTTGGGTTTTGCCATGTCTGCTTCTTCCTGGGTTATTTAATATTTGAGTCATGTCTCAAGGCTTGTTTAAAGGGTTGAACATTGATAGCTGCCTTACATCTGGTGGCATTAAAGGCACAGCTTGTTAAGAGCTCATTTGCATCCCTTTCTTCCCAGAATTCCAGAGAAGCATGTATGGCCTATAAGTCTCCTCATGCCGATTAAGGTGTTCTCTCCCCAAGGAGAGCTAGTACCCTCCAAATTCTTACTTAGACCACTCACCTAGTTAAGCTAGTATTCTCTGCTAGTATTCTCATCTGGTGGCATTGGAGGCAGAGCTTGTTAAGAGCTCATTTGTATCCCTTTCTTCCCAGAATTCCAGAGGAGCATGTATGGCCTATAAGTCTCCTCACATTGTTTAAGGTGCTCTCTCCCCAAAGAAAGATAGTACCCCAAATCCTGCTTTTTCCAGGGCATATAGGCAGGCAACAAACTACAAATTACATACACAAACCAATATAACATATTAATATAGTTTTAAACGATAACTGTCATATTTTCATTAAAAAAAATAAATCTATTTTAGCATATGTTACTGCTGCAGAAGCATTATGCATAAAGCAATCTTTAGTTTCTTACCACAGTTTTCCTTGAGTTTGCCCTTAGTTTTCCCTTTAGTTTTGAGGATTTTATCAAGATGACTCCTCTGCCAGTTCTCTGAGTCCAAAACTGCATTCCCTCAGGTGACATACAAACTTGCTGTAGCCAGCAGCTTCCTGCCAGCCAATCAGATTGGATTACTGAGAGACACGCCTCCTCACTCTAAAGCCTAATGCAGGGACCGCCCCTCTGTCTTCCTAGCCGGAGACAGATGAGCCATAGCAACGGTCTTTTAAGGGAGCAGTGGAAATGGACAGGAGACATTAATGAAAGCTGTTATTATAAGGTAATTGCAGCTCTTTTGGCAATCATTGACAGACTAACACAGGTATACATGCCTAGTTCTAATAATAAAAATAAATATGACAGTTATCCTTTAAAGATATTAGCTCACATTTTTAAAACCATCTCATTGACACAGATCCTTTTGTTCCTCTGTTTTTTTCTATTGACACTTTATATGAAGTTACTGCAAAATGATATAATAATCATATGGATATGGATATGAAAATTGTGATAATACTGTAATAAGAATAATATTTATTGGTACAAGATATATAGATGTACTCGTAATATTGAGATTTTTTGGTGAGAGGAGTATTATATGTGACAAGTATTCTAAATTATAAATTGTGATAACAGGGTATAAGAAATATGTGCTTTCGGGTAACTATTTATTTTACTCACTTTTGCAGTGCTGACATATTCTGTTGCACTTTACAGACCTTTTCATCACTTGCTGTCCCATGTGGAGCTCACAATCTAAAGATTGTATTACACAGGCTGATTACCAAGCCATTGTCGGGAGGGAAGAGTTCCCTCCTGGAAATTACTTGCTCACTAGCAGAGGAGAGTTCTGCTATTACATGCAGCGATCTCCTCCTCAGTATGGGGAGGAGTGATCGCTATGCCATCACTCGTTCCTATGCTGTATAGTGGTTTGACAGCGACATGATCTGTCGCCGGCAAATTATGATATTTAGGCGTGCTTAAAAATCACAATTGCCTGATGAACGAGCATTTGCTTGTTAATCGGGCAATCTGCAGTAGAATTACACTGCAAGAAGATTGCTAACGAGTGTTCATGCGAATGCTCATTAGCAATTATCTGATTAGGAATCCAAAGTGCCACCTTGAACTTGACTTTGGATTCCTAATTTTAAATGTTTTTAAAGATGCAGAAATGAATACTGAATTAATATACAGAAGTCTCTTTGGTTAAAAAGAAGGCAATAGATTTTAATGCTGTACTTTTCTTTACTCAACACTAGTCACCACTACTTCACATCTGGGAAGGAGCTGATGTGAGGTTTCTGGAACTGTATTTTGAGAGTTGATGCTGTGAGTAGAGTTGAGCAGACACCTGGATGTTCGATTTCGATGGGTTTGGTCAAACTACACAAAAAAGTTTGAGTTCGGGACCCGAACTTGACCCGAACTTGACCCCGAACCCCATTGAAGTCAATGGGGACCTGAACTTTTGAGCACTAAAATGGCTGTAAAAATGTAATGGAAAGGGATAGAGGGCTGCAAATGGCATCAAAATGTGGTTAAGAGCATGGCAAGTGCTCTGCAAACAAATGTGGGTAGGAAAATGACTTTAAATATGTAAAAATAAAAAATTATAATCTTGATCTAGGAGGACGAGGTACATATGGAGTAGGAGATTGAGGAGGCGGTGGATGTGGCGGTGTAGGTGGAAGCGGTGGTGAAGGAGGAGGAGGTAGCCTACACTGCTTTTTGGTTTTAGATTTATTTATATTTTTTTTAATTAAGGTACACCCCAAAACATTGGGAAATATAACCTGTGATAACCCCCTCCAGTTGTGCTAAACACACGTTTAGACAATACACTGAATGCAGGGCAGGCCAGCACCTCCAAGTGGTAATGGGAAAGCTCAGGCCATGTGCCCAATTTAGAGACCCATAAGTTGCAGGGGCTGACCCCTGTCAGTCAGTTCTTGTAGGTGTGTGCACACATACTGCACCACCATGTCGCACGTCCCAGTGATGTTCACGATCAAATTTGATATCTGCTCTATCAATTTTTAATGTTCTTTTCTGTGCCTACCATGGTGATCACGGGTGGCGGGGAATCAGGGTTCCAGGCCGGAGAGGGAGCCTGAGAAAGGGAAACCACATCCAAGGGAGGTCAATAGATGAAATTAAATGTGATTGAGCGGAAATGTGGGACAAAGTATTGGAGCATAAACTTCCAAGTTAAGGAGGGGGCGTGCGGCAATTACCCACTCCCGACTCGGGAAGGTAGTAACGATAAATAACAATACAGGACTCTTAAGATGCCCTGTTATTGGGATGATTAATAAAAAATTATAGGGAATGTAACTGTGGTATTTTGGATTTGGAAACGTTAGCCAGGAGAGGCCCTGCTGCCGCTTTGTTGACTCTAGATAACTTCTGCCTGATCACACGTTCCTGTGACGTCCATCATCCATTTGGATATCTTCTCTATCAACTTTCGATGTTCTTTTCTGAGCCTACCATGTTGATCACGGTTATCGGCGAATCAGGGTTCCACGCCAGAGAGGGAGAGTGAGAAAGGGAGACCTCATCCAAGGGAGGTCAACGGCTTCAATGGGATGAAGCGAAAATGTGAGACAAATTATTAAAGCAGAAGGATCGAATGGAAGGGCCAATTAAAGACAAATTTTAGAAATTTAAGTCCCTGTCACCTATGCAGAGCAGGGGTTTTTCATCGCCAGAAATGCGTTAATGTCACCCACCAATGGAACAGATTATTTTTAAAAATTTCGGTCCTGTCACCTATGCAGAGCAGGGATTTATTCACAGCAAAAATTGTAATATATCAACCCAAGAATGTAACAGAAAAATTAGTGAAATTTATTAACCTGTCTACTAGGTAGAGCAGGGGTCTATCACAGCCAAAAATTGTTGAATATCACCCGAAAATGTAAAAGAAAAATGAGTGAAATTTGTTAAGCTGTCAACTAGGTAGAGCAGGGATATATCACAGCCAAAAATTAATTAATTTCACCCGAAAATGTAACAGACAAATTAGTGATTTTTTTTTTACCTGTCTACTAGGTATAGCAGTGGTATATCACACCCAAAAATTGGTGAATTTCAACCAAAAATGTAGCAGACAAATTAGTGAATTTTTTAAACCTGTCTACTAGGTAGATCATTGGTATATCACACCCAAAAATTTGTCAATTTCCCCCGAAAATGTAACAGACAAATTCGTGAATTTTTTTAACCTGACTCCTAGATATAGCAGTGGTATATCACACCCAAAAAATTGGTGAATTTCACCCAAAAATGAAACAGACCAATTAGTGAAATGACATAAAATAAAATACGTACAAAAAAATAAATAAAATTGATTTATGAGGTGGAGGTCCGTATGAAGTAGGAGTTTGAGGAGGCGGTGGACATAGCGGTGTAGGTGGAAGTGGCGGTGGAGGAGGACGAGGTAGCCAACACAGTTTTTTGGTTTTAATTTACATTTATTTTTATTTTTTATTAGGTTACACCCAAAAGAGTGGGAAATATCAAAAATACAACAATGAGCAATTGCGCTGTAGTATAATAATAGGTGGGTAAGGCCGGTATACATGTCTATTCTGCACAAGGTACGGACAAGTCCTGTGGGATCCATGCCTGGTTCATTTTAATAAACCTGAGCTTGTCCACATTGGCTGTGGACAGACGGCTGCGCTTGTCTGTGATAACGCCTCCTGCCGTGCTAAACACACGTTCAGATAATACACTGGTTGCACGGCAGGCCAGCACCTCCAAGGCGTAAAGGGCAAGCTCAGGCCATGTGCCCAATTTGGAGACCCAGAAGTTGAAGGGGGAAGACCCGTCATTCAGTACGTGTGGGCGTGTGCACACATACTCCTCCACCATGTTGGTGAAATGCTGCCTCCTGCTAAGACGTTCCATATCAGCTGGTGGTGCTGGTTGTTGTAGCGTGCTGACAAAGCTTTTCCACATTTTGGCCATGCTAACCCTGCCTTCTGAGGTGCTGGCAGTGCCCCAGCTGCGTTGTCGACCTCTTCCTCCTCCTCTGCCTTCGCCTTGTGCTTCCACTGTGCCCCCGCTGTCAGGTGGGAATGCCACCAGCAGCGCGTCTACCAGCATGCGCTTCTACTCGTGCATCTTACGATCACGCTCCAATGAGGGAGTTAAGGACGGTATGTTGTCCTTGTAACTGGGATCCAGCAGCGTGGCCACCCAGTAATCAGCACAAGTTAAAATGTGGGCAACTCGGCGGTCGTTGCGGAGACATTGCAGCATGTAATCGCTCATGTGTGCCAGGCTGTCCAGAGGCAACGAAAAGCTGTCCTCTGTGGGAGGTGTATCGTCTGTGTCCTCTGTATTCCCCCAGCATAGAACACAGTGATGGCCATGATATGGTCTGGGTGTCATCCTGCTGTGAACATGGTTCCTCCTCCTCCATCTCCTCATCCTCCACCTCATCATCCTCAAGAACTGTGACCTGGCTGGACAATTGTGTACCTGGCATTTGTGGGTGCAGGAACCTACCCTCGGAGCCACTTGAGAATGACTGGCCGGAAACCCTACGAAATGATCCCTCTTCCTCCTCCTCCTGTGCCACATCCTCTCCTGTGCCACATCCTCTTTTTTTAATCAGTACACATGATCCCTCCCTACTTCTAGCTTGTGTTCCAATGAGTCGGCTACAATATCTTTGACTTTAGGAGTAGTGTTGATTGCAAATTTTCGTAATGCGAATTTTCGTAATGTAAATTTTTGTAATGATAATCAAAGACATCGTGAAAACTCAGATCCGATGGTATATTCTAACCCCCAGGCGTTCCCATGGTGATGGGGACGCTTGACGGGGAGGAATATGCCAAAGTGGAACAACTGTACAGATAAAAAAAAAAGACGAATATTCTAAAAAACGAATATATTTGTTTTTTAGAATATTCTTAATATTCTAAAACAAGTATATATAGCAATATAGTAAATATTTTTTTAAAAATATTATATAGAGCAATTTAGCTCATATAGTTCTATAATCTTCTTTGTCTGATAGTTGTAATTTTTTTCTCATCTAAAGTTCAGATTGGAAAAAATTACAACTATTAAAAAAAGGGTGTATCTGTATCGTACAGATGCAATGTTTTATTAATAGCAGAATAGAACCACTGTATCTAAAGGGTGTATTCTCACAATGACATATGTAGCAAAGGCTTAAAAAAAATATTTTTGGACCTAAATGGGTGTTTTATTAATAGCAGAATAGAACCACAGTATCTAAAGGGTGTATCTCACAAGGACAGATGCAGCAAAGGCCCAAGATGAAGGTTATTGCCAAAAATGGGTGTTTTTTCAAAGCCAAAATTATAGAAGTATTTCAAACTTGTTTTTAACAATCACAGATGCAACAACGGCTGCAATATTAAGTATTTTGCCCAAAAAGGGTGTTTTTTTTTACTAACAGAATATGACAGCAGTATATAAGGCTTGCATTTCACATGTGCAGATGCAGCAAGGGCTGTAAAATTGTATATTTTGCCCAAAATGGGTGTTTTTTAAAACCAAGAAATTTTTAGCTGTATTTCTAGCTTAAATTGCACACTGACTAATGATGCAAAGGCAGCAGATGAAGGTTATTGCCAAAAAAGGGTGTTTTTTAACCACCTCCGGACCGCCTAACGCAGATTCGCGTTCCGGAGGTGGCAGCCCTGCGCAGAGTCACGCATATATGCGTCATCTCGTGCGAGCCGAGATTTCCTGTGAACGCACGCACACAGGCGCGCGCGTTTACAGGAACGGAAGGTAAGAGAGTGGATCTCCAGCCTGCCAGCGGCGATCGTTCGCTGGCAGGCTGGAGATGTGTTTTTTTTTAACCCCTAACAGGTATATTAGACGCTGTTTTGATAACAGCGTCTAATATACCTGCTACCTGGTCCTCTGGTGGTCCCCTTTGTTTGGATCGACCACCAGAGGACACAGGCAGCTCAGTAATATGTTGCACCAAGCACCACTACACTACACCCCCCCTGTCACTTATTAGCCCCTTATTCACCCTTGATCACCCCTGATCACCCCATATAGACTCCCTGATCACCCCCCTGTCATTGATTACCCCCCTGTCATTGATCAACCCCCTGTAAAGCTCCATTCAGATGTCCGCATGATTTTTACGGATCCACTGATAGACGGATCGGATCCGCAAAACGCATACGGACGTCTGAATGGAGCCTTACAGGGGCGTGATCAATGACTGTGGTGATCACCCCATATAGACTCCCTGATCACCCCCCTGTCATTGATTACACCCCTGTCATTGATCACCCCCCTGTAAAGCTCCATTCAGATGTCCGCATGATTTTTACGGATCCACTGATAGACGGATCGGATCCGCAAAACGCATACGGACGTCTGAATGGAGCCTTACAGGGGCGTGATCAATGACTGTGGTGATCACCCCATATAGACTCCCTGATCACCCCCCTGTCATTGATTACACCCCTGTCATTGATCACCCCCCTGTAAAGCTCCATTCAGATGTCCGCATGATTTTTACGGATCCACTGATAGATGGATCGGATCCGCAAAACGCATACAGACGTCTGAATGGAGCCTTACAGGGGCGTGATCAATGACTGTGGTGATCACCCCATATAGACTCCCTGATCACCCCACTGTCATTGATTACCCCTGTCATTGATCAACCCCCTGTAAAGCTCCATTCAGATGTCCGCATGATTTTTACGGATCCACTGATAGATGGATCGGATCCGCAAAATGCATACGGACGTCTGAATGGAGCCTTACAGGGGCGTGATCAATGACTGTGGTGATCACCCCATATAGACTCCCTGATCACCCCCCTGTCATTGATTACCCCCCTGTCATTGATCAACCCCCTGTAAAGCTCCATTCAGATATCCGCATGATTTTTACGGATCCACTGATAGATGGATCGGATCCGCAAAACGCATACGGACGTCTGAATGGAGCCTTACAGGGGCGTGATCAATGACTGTGGTGATCACCCCATATAGACTCCCTGATCACCCCCCTGTCATTGATCACCCCCCCTGTCATTGATCACCCTCCTGTCAGGCTGCATTCAGATGTCCGTATGATTTTTTACGGATCCACGGATACATGGATCGGATCCGCAAAACACATACGGACATCTGAATGGAGCCTTACAGGGGGGTGATCAATTACAGGGGGGTGATCACCCCATATAGACTCTCTGGTCACCCCCCTGTCATTGATCACCCCCCTGTCATTGATCACCCCTCATTAAGGCTCCATTCAGACATTTTTTTGGCCCAAGTTAGCGGAATTATTTTTTTTTTCTTACAAAGTCTCATATTCCACTAACTTGTGTCAAAAAATAAAATCTCACATGAACTCACCATACCCCTCACGGAATCCAAATGCGTACATTTTTTTAGACATTTATATTCCAGACTTCTTCTCACGCTTTAGGGCCCCTAGAATGCCAGGGCAGTGTAAATACCCAACATGTGACCACATTTCGGAAAGAATACACCCCAAGGTATTCCGTGAGGGGCATATTGAGTCCATGAAAGATTGAAATTTTTGTCCCAAGTTAGCGGAAAGGGAGACTTTGTGAGAAAAAAATAAAAAATATCAATTTCCGCTAACTTGTGCCAAAAAAAAAAAATTTCTATGAACTCGCCATGCCCCTCATTGAATACCTTGGGGTGTCTTCTTTCCAAAATGGGGTCACATGTGGGGTATTTATACTGCCCTGGCATTCTAGGGGCCCCAAAGCGTGAGAAGAAGTCTGGTATCCAAATGTCTAAAAATGCCCTCCTAAAAGGAATGTGGGCCCCTTTGCGCATCTAGGCTGCAAAAAAGTGTCACACATCTGGTATCGCCGTACTCAGGAGAAGTTGGGGAATGTGTTTTGGGGTGTCATTTTACATATACCCATGCTGGGTGAGAGAAATATCTTGGTCAAATGCCAACTTTGTATAAAAAATGGGAAAAGTTGTCTTTTGCCAAGATATTTCTCTCACCCAGCATGGGTATATGTAAAATGACACCCCAAAACCCATTCCCCAACTTCTCCTGAATACGGCGATACCAGATGTGTGACACTTTTTTGCAGCCAAGGTGGGCAAAGGGGCCCACATTCCAAAGACCACCTTTAGGATTTCACAGGTCATTTACCTACTTACCACACATTAGGGCCCCTGGAAAATGCCAGGGCAGTATAACTACCCCACAAGTGACCCCATTTTTGAAAGAAGACACCCCAAGGTATTTCGTGAGGGGCATGGCGAGTTCCTAGAATTTTTTATTTTTTGTCACAAGTTAGTGGAAAATGATGATTTTTTATTTTTTATTTTTTTCTTACAAAGTCTCATATTTCACTAACTTGTGACAAAAAATAAAAACTTCCATGAACTCACGATGCCCATCAGCGAATACCTTGGGGTGTCTTCTTTCCAAAATGGGGTCACTTGTGGGGTAGTTATACTGCCCTGGCATTCTAGGGGCCCAAATGTGTGGTAAGGAGTTTGAAATCAAATTCTGTAAAAAATGACCAGTGAAATCCGAAAGGTGCTCTTTGGAATATGGGCCCCTTTGCCCACCTAGGCTGCAAAAAAGTGTCACACATGTGGTATCTCCGTATTCAGGAGAAGTTGGGGAATGTGTTTTGGGGTGTCATTTTACATATACCCATGCTGGGTGAGAGAAATATCTTGGCAAAAGACAACTTTGTATAAAAAAATGGGAAAAGTTGTCTTTTGCCAAGATATTTATCTCACCCAGCATGGGTATATGTAAAATGACACCCCAAAACACATTCCCTAACTTCTCCTGAGTACGGAGATACCACATGTGTGACACTTTTTTGCAGCCTAGGTGGGCAAAGGGGCCCACATTCCAAAGAGCACCTTTAGGATTTCACAGGTCATTTACCTACTTACCACACATTAGGGCCCCTGGAAAATGCCAGGGCAGTATAACTACCCCACAAGTGACCCCATTTTTGAAAGAAGACACCCCAAGGTATTCCGTGAGGGGCATGGCGAGTTCCTAGAATTTTTTATTTTTTGTCACAAGTTAGTGGAAAATGATGATTTTTTTTTTTTTTTTTTTTCTTACAAAGTCTCATATTTCACTAACTTGTGACAAAAAATAAAAACTTCCATGAACTCACTATGCCCATCAGCGAATACTTTGGGGTGTCTTCTTTCCAAAATGGGGTCACTTGTGGGGTAGTTATACTGCCCTGGCATTCTAGGGGCCCAAATGTGTGGTAAGGAGTTTTAAATCAAATTCTGTAAAAAATGACCAGTGAAATCCGAAAGGTGCTCTTTGGAATATGGGCCCCTTTGCCCACCTAGGCTGCAAAAAAGTGTCACACATGTGGTATCTCCGTATTCAGGAGAAGTTGGGGAATGTGTTTTGGGGTGTCATTTTACATATACCCATGCTGGGTGAGAGAAATATCTTGGCAAAAGACAACTTTGTATAAAAAAATGGGAAAAGTTGTCTTTTGCCAAGATATTTATCTCACCCAGCATGGGTATATGTAAAATGACACCCCAAAACACATTCCCTAACTTCTCCTGAGTACGGAGATACCACATGTGTGACACTTTTTTGCAGCCTAGGTGGGCAAAGGGGCCCACATTCCAAAGAGCACCTTTAGGATTTCACAGGTCATTTACCTACTTACCACACATTAGGGCCCCTGGAAAATGCCAGGGCAGTATAACTACCCCACAAGTGACCCCATTTTTGAAAGAAGACACCCCAAGGTATTCCGTGAGGGGCATGGCGAGTTCCTAGAATTTTTTATTTTTTGTCACAAGTTAGTGGAAAATGATGATTTTTATTTTTTTTTTTTTCTTACAAAGTCTCATATTTCACTAACTTGTGACAAAAAATAAAAACTTCCATGAACTCACTATGCCCATCAGCGAATACTTTGGGGTGTCTTCTTTCCAAAATGGGGTCACTTGTGGGGTAGTTATACTGCCCTGGCATTCTAGGGGCCCAAATGTGTGGTAAGGAGTTTTAAATCAAATTCTGTAAAAAATGACCAGTGAAATCCGAAAGGTGCTCTTTGGAATATGGGCCCCTTTGCCCACCTAGGCTGCAAAAAAGTGTCACACATCTGGTATCTCCGTATTCAGGAGAAGTTGGGGAATGTGTTTTGGGGTGTCATTTTACATATACCCATGCTGGGTGAGAGAAATATCTTGGCAAAAGACAACTTTTACCATTTTTTTATACAAAGTTGTCTTTTGCCAAGATATTTCTCTCACCCAGCATGGGTATATGTAAAATGACACCCCAAAACACATTCCCCAACTTCTCCTGAATACGGAGATACCAGATGTGTGACACTTTTTTGCAGCCTAGGTGGGCAAATGGGCCCACATTCCAAAGAGCACCTTTCGGATTTCACCAGCCATTTTTTACAGAATTTTATTTCAAACTCCTTACCACACATTTGGGCCCCTAGAATGCCAGGGCAGTATAACTACCCCTCAAGTGACCCCATTTTGGAAAGAAGACATCCCAAGGTATTCGCTGATGGGCATAGTGAGTTTATGGAAGTTTTTCTTTTTTGTCACAAGTTAGTAGAATATGAGACTTTGTAAGAAAAAAAAAAAAATCATCATTTTCCGCTAACTTGTGGCAAAAAATAAAAAGTTCTATGAACTCACTATGCCCATCAGCGAATACCTTAGGGTGTCTACTTTCCGAAATGGGGTCATTTGTGGGGTGTTTGTACTGTCTGGCCATTGTAGAACCTCAGGAAACATGACAGGTGCTCAGAAAGTCAGAGCTGCTTCAAAAAGCGAAAATTCACATTTTTGTACCATAGTTTGTAAACGCTATAACTTTTACCCAAACCATTTTTTTTTACCCAAACATTTTTTTTTATCAAAGACATGTAGAACAATAAATTTTGAGCAAAATTTATATATGGATCTCGTTTTTTTTGCAAAATTTTACAACTGAAAGTGAAAAATGTCATTTTTTTGCCAAAAAATCGTTAGATTTCGATTAATAACAAAAAAAGTAAAAATGTCAGCAGCAATGAAATACCACCAAATGAAAGCTCTATTAGTGAGAAGAAAAGGAGGTAAAATTCATTTGGGTGGTAAGTTGCATGACCGAGCAATAAACGGTGAAAGTAGTGTAGGTCAGAAGTGTAAAAAGTGGCCTGGTCTTTCAGGGTGTTTAAGCACTGGGGGCTGAGGTGGTTAAAACCAGATTATTATTGCAATATTTCAAGCTTGGATTTGAATGTCACAAATGCACATATGCAGTGCTGGTGCACTGAGCTTGCATAAAATGGCCGCCACCCCCCACCTAACTAATAGTGTTGAGCGCGAATATTCTAATAGCAAATTTTTTTCGCGAATATCGGCACTTCGCTAATTCGCGAATATTTAGAATATAGTGCTATAAATTCGCTATTTCAAATATATATATATTTTTTATTATTATATTTTTTTCTTTTCCACTTCTCAAAGTAGTTCTTACCTGTCCTTAGGATTCCTGGCTTCCTGGCTGCTCCAGTCAGTGCCCGTTGCCGCTTCTGCCGACTTCCGTGCTCATGGAGCGTCCCCATCACCATGGGAACGCCTCCATACTAGAATGTACTGTCGGATTTGAGAATTATGTTGAAATCGCAATGCGATTAATATAACTTGAAGTAATCGCATTGCGATTTACAACTTAGCACTGCTATATTCCATATTCGTTAATTCTAGCCTAGAATTAACGAAGTTAACGAACGAATATGGAATATAGCAGTGCTAAGTTGAAATCGCAATGTGATTAATATAACTTGAAGTAATTGCATTACGATTTCAACTTAGACCTGGTTTACTATGGTTGGCTTGGTAGAATTTGCGAAGATGAGGAATATGACGAATGTATTTGTCATATTCCTCAAAACGAAGATGAAATATTCTCCATCTTCGTTTTAGCTCCATATTCGTCAGCTTCGCTAATTCTAGCAATCAAATAGGAAAGTTGACTATAGAGACAGCTGTGTTTAATTCGCTATGCGATTATATTACTTTGCTTTTTTTATAAATAGAATAATTATAATAATTTTCAAGTATTATAATGATTCTATTTATAAAAAAAAAAAAGCAAAGTATTATAATCGCATAGCGAATTAAACACAGCTGTCTCTATAGTCAACTTTCCTATTTGATTGCTAGAATTAGCGAAGTTGACGAATATGGAGCTAAAACGAAGATGGAGAATATTTTGTTATCTTCGTTTTGAGGAATATGACGAATACATTCGTCATATTCCTGATCTTTGCTAATTCTAGATATCAAACCAATAGGAAAGTTGCCTTAAGTTAAAATCGCAATACGCGATTATTTAAATCGCATATTAATCGCGATAACTAGAATAATGATGAATATTCGATTTCGACGAATATGAGACAAATATTGTAGCGAATATTCGCGAATTTCATCTAAATCGAATATGGCACCTCCCGCTAAACACTACTAACAGACATATAAAAGTAATTTTTCTCTTTCACTGGGCTCAGAGCAGGGTAAAAAGATTGTGCACTGCACCCACACAACTAAATCTATGTAGATCGCTGAGTTCAATTGGAGTTCTGATAACAGATACCGTCCTATTCTGTCCCTCACATCAGCAGCTTCCTCTCCCTACACTAGTAAGAGCAGAGTGACGTGTGGCGCTACGTGACTCCAGCTTATATAGAGGCTGGGTCACATGCTGCACTGGCCAATCACAGCCATGCCATTAGTAGGCATGGCTGTGATGGCTTCTAAGGGCACACAGTTAAACGCTTGTTGATTGGCTGCTCTGCAGCCTTTCAAAAAGCGCAGAGAAATCGCCGAACACCGAACCCGAACCCGAACTTTTACAGAAATGTTCGGGTTCGGGGTCCAAAAATCCTAAAGTTCGGTACGAACCCGAACTTTACAGTTCGGGTTCACTCAACTCTAGCTGTGAGGTACAATTTGTGTATTTTTATTTATTTTTTGTTCCTATGGTATCACAGAAAAATGGAAATGTCTTAGTTAACGAGTCAATGTTTTGTATAAAGCACTGCGCCATTTTACTTTTGTATACAGTTATCCCATTGCCTAAAGGTCGTATATAACCACTGCTTAATTTATAAGCATGTCATTTCTGTTTTATCATATTACATATGATCAATCATGACTAAAAAAAGAGGAAAATACATATTGTTTATTTAAGCCAGAGGTATTTATAATTGACTAGATGTAATTATAATGAGATACCCAAAGACAAACTATAAGGAATCTACAGCAATGTATATTTATTTGGCAGATAAATCCACTTTACTTACTGTATATATTAGAGAATTTGTCTGCTGCAGCGCATACATTTTATCTGTGCCAACAACGTTCCATCCATTTGCCCCTAGGAAGCCATGTTCGTGTTCATAAATTGCTCTAATTATAAATTCCATTTAATTAGAATTTGTTTCCATGAATACATGGCTTCTATAGCATGTGTTCAGTAATCCGTATGACAGCCCAATGCTCTAGGTGTCTGAATTTGAGTTGTGTACTATATATACATCTCAATGCATATAAATAGAGATGTTATCATTATTACTATAATTAATACTAAAATGCCACCAAGTTGTTTTTAACTCCTGGTGACTACATGAATAGACATGCTCCAGTATATCCCCATTTCTGTTCTGTTATTCAGGCTTACAGAACTGAACAGGAGTGCACACATTTTTTAACAGGAATACAGTGTGTGTTGCAGGGGTGGATTGGCCATAGACCTTACAGGGAAATTTCCCGGTGGGTCGATGCCCAGGGGGCCACCTGAGCTCTCCTCACGGCCAGCCAATGGAAGTTTTTGGTGCTGTATTTTGTGCTGCTGGCAGTATTTTGTCATGGACAGTGGTATTTGGCTCTGTTGAAGTGGTATAATGTGCCACAATATGGTATTGATGGCCCTGCCTTCCGTCAACTTGGACCCGACTACAAAACGGGGCCACTTTTAGTATTTTTTCCAGGGCAACTGTAAGTTCCCAGTCCTCCCCTGGTTGTTTGGTCCTACATGCACCCACCTAACGCAGTATCTGTAGCTCCACTGGCCACAGATGACATCAAGAAGAGCAATCATGTCCTCTGAGTGCTTGAGCATGCTTCAAGCATTTTGAGGATTACCTGCATGGAGAACGCACTTCAATCTACGTATTGTAGTAATGACATAAAAGAAAGAAAGTTCCCTTGTTTTGGGAGCTATGGATGATTAAGAGATGCTTTGATGAAGAGAGTGGTGAGGAGGGCTTAGGATACTATAGTACTGTAAGAATTATTCCAGCAAAGTTTTTTTTTTTTTTTTTCTGCCTATATAGCATATTTGCCAGCTTTGTTGGATGAGCCTCTGGGAGATTGAGATGGCATAATTTATTCAGGGCTAGACATGTCCTTTTTAGAATGCATTCCCCTTTTACCAAATGGCCCCCCTTTACACTGCTTCATCACTGTGTGATTGGATGCTAGACCTATATCTGACACTCAGCTACATACTGTCTTACTGGAGGTGCCAGGGAGTTTTCCCATCACCCAGGAAATTTGCCATGACCTCCATGATTTTTTGATGGAAGCCTTCTAAATGTTCCAGGAGAGTTGGAAAGTAAGCTATAGAAACAATATGCTATTGTTAAAAAAATAATGTGGAGGCTCTTTTCTTTGCCCTGTGTATGCGGATATTATTTGAGACATTTATCGGTTGTAATGAACCCCAACCACACCAATGTTAACCCATGACAGAACGTCTATCTGCTTACTCACACTACAGAGTATTATTGCATACAGTTGTGTTCAAAATAATAGCAGTCAGACATCACTAACCTGATCAATCACAGTTTTTGGTATAAATGATATTTCTACATGACAAATAATTTACTAGCAGGTGTAGTAGAGTAATAGAAATCCAACAGACCCAACAGTCATGCTATGCATTCTGCTGATTGTTTGTAATTCAATCACTTATTAAAAGGGGCATGTTCAAAATAATAGCAGTGTGGAGTTCAATGAGTGAGGTCATTCATTCTTTGAAAAACAGGTGGCAATTATTGCCATTTTGTAAGAAAGGGAAGGCAACAAATGTTGTACATGCTGGTTACAGTGCATTTCTCTCTGAAATTCTGAGGAAGATGGGTCAATCCAGACATTGTTCAGAAGAACAGCGTACCTTGATTAAAAAGTTGATTGGAGAGGGTAAACATATAAGGAAGTGCAGAAAATTATAGGCTGCTCAGCCTGAACGACGTAGAAGAAAACAAAAAACTGCCATTCGAATGGATAGAAGAATAGCCAAAATGGCAAGCACTTCGCCAACAATCATCTCCAGGAAGATCAAAGAAGGTCTAAAGTTACCTGTGAGTACTTTTACAATTAAAAGACGCCTATGTGAAGCCAAGCTATCTGCAAGAAGCCCCCGGCAAAGTCCCACTGCTAAAAAAAAGACATGCTGAAGAGGTTACAATTTGTCAGAGCACATTGACTGGCCTAAAGAGACATTTTGTGGACTGATGAAAGTAAGATTGTTCTTATTGGGTCTAGTGGCCGGAGACAGTTTGTCAGATGACCCCCAAACACTGAATTCAAGCCACAGTACACTGTGAAGAGGCAGTGAAGCATGGTGTAGTAAGCATCGTGATATAGGGATGTTTCTCATACTACGGTGTTGGGCCTATTTATCGCATACCAGGATCATGGATCAGTTTAAATTCTTTAGAATACTTGAAGAGGAAATGGATGACATACGGATGCATTTCCGTGTGCTATCCATTTTTTATGGACCCATTGACTTTCTCTGGGGCCACGGACCGCAATTTGCTGCCAAGTATAGGACATGTTCTAAAATAAAAGGAACAGACACACGGAACAGACAGCACACGGATGACAATGAAAGGCATTCCGCAATTTTTGCTGACCCATAGAAATGAATGGGTCCGTGCATTGTCCGCAAAAATTACGGAACGGCTGCGGAATGGATGCGGAAGAAAAACATGGTCGTGTGAATGCTCCCTTAGGGTGCAATGCCATGTAAGGTTACTCTATAATGAAAGCTAAAATGTGTATTCACTATAAGGCACTATTAACAATAAATCTTTATAGAGGTCCCCTGTCTATATGCAACTGCCACATGTTACCAATTTACAACTAGTAATGTCGCAATAAACCATAAAACAAAATAATAATAATAACCATGATTAAGCATCCATTTTCACGTGCAGTGGGTCAATAATGGTCTAGTGTCCGGTGTTCCCAATCATACTTCATCTAAAAAAAATATATAGATAGAAAAATTTATTCAAATCAAATACTAAATGTGGATGTCAATAATCTACCTAATTTAGAGGGATGGGGCAAGCGGGAACAATCCACTCTATCCATCCAGTTCAGCCTGTTATCCTGCAAGTTGATCCAGAGAAAGAAAAAAAAGAAAAAAACTGTGAGGTAGAAGCCAATTTTCCTCACTTTAGGGGAAAAAATTCCTTCCTGACTCCAATCAGGCAATCAGAATAACCCCCTCTCTAGTAGCTATATCCTGTAATATTATTACACTCCAGAAATACATCCAGGCCCCTCTTGAATTCCTTTATTGTACTCACCATCACCACCTCCTCAGGCAGAGAGTTCCATATTCTCACTGCTCTTACCATAAAGAATCCTTTTCTATGTTTGTGTAGAAACCTTCTTTCCTCCAGAAAAAGAGGATGTCCCCTCGTCATAGTCCTTGGAATGAATAGATGATGGGAGAGATCTCTGTACTGACCTCTGATATATTTATACATACCGGTAGTTATTAGATCTCCCCTCAGTCATCTTTTTTCTAAGTTTTTAAGGTTTTAAGTTTTCAAATCCATTCTTCCTCACCTTTCTTTAAAGCTTTCATTCTATTGCCAACTTTACGCAAAATGTGAATATGATCAATAATCATAAACCTTAGATCATTCTCACAGTGTCCCATATTAATAAAGTGTTAAGGCACTGGTAGGTCCTCAATTTTATTTTTTTATTTTTTTATCGAATATCTGTGTTTGAATTGAGTTTTTAAGGGAATGTATCATCAGATGTTTAACATATTCTTAAATAATTTTTGGTGATGTTATTTTTTATTTTCCAAGTCAATATTTATATACAAACAAAAACCATAAAATTCTGCAGTTTTTCAACTGTCACTTTAATGCAATTACCTGCTTATCTATACACAGGGATGACATCATCACAGGCAGACTTAAGATGCATTTACACGAGCCAATAATCGTCCTGATTACTGGGAACAACCATTCCAGCGAACAGTAGATTAAAACAATCTGCCGATCACCGGATGAAAGAGCAGAAATCTTGTTCATCGGGTTATCCTGTAGTTCATGCAGGCAACAATGAGAACAACATGAGAATTTATTATATTGCAGAATCAGGTCATATTTTTTTATTTCGACTAAAACAAAAGGATTCCCGGCTGAGTAACTTTTTATGGTGGTCTCCCCCTCTAATGGGGGGACTGAACAGTTCTACACCTTGGGCTACAAACAATGTAGTGTCTCCTTTATGAACCATGGAAAAGTGTAAGTTAGCTGAGGCTACATTTCTGGTACGATAGTGAGGGATGTCAGACAAATGTTTACTTATACGTGTCTTGATGTCATTTGTAGTGCACCCAACATATTGCAAGAAGCATGCACTGCAAGTTATTAGATATACCACATATTCAGTGTTACAGTTTAAATACTGTTTAATAGTAAAAGTCTTTCCACTTGCAGTAGATGTCACTTTTTTAGAGGGTTGCATATACTTACAGTAGATACAGTACAGACCAAAAGTTTGGACACACCTTCTCATTCAAAGAGTTTTCTTTATTTTCATGACTATGAAAATGCCTTGCCATTATCTACTTAACACGTTAACCATCAAGTTTATCTCAGCTGCATCTGTAGTCTCCTTTACAAATGAAAATATCCCATACTGTGAACCCAGCTCTTTTCTGGGTAACTAATCTGTTTCAGAGCTTAGCAAAGAAAATTTGCTTTGCTGCCTGAGACGCCTTCATTGGGGCATGAGGAGTATTGTAACCCAGTCAATGCTCCTCTGGGTTTCTGGGAAAAAAAATATATGGAAACACCTTACATCTGGCAGCATCAGTTATTCTTAGAAGAGCTAATTTGAATATCTTTCCCAGGAACCCTGAGAAGCATTGCCTGGCCTACAATAATCTACACACATATTATGCATACGAGGTGCTTTTCGTAATAAGAAAGAGCATTCCCCAGACAACGCAAGTCACATTTACAGTACAGACCAAAAGTTTGGACACACCTTCTCATTCATAGAGTTTTCTTTATTTTCATGACTATGAAAATTGTAGATTCACACTGAAGGCATCAAAAATATGAATTAACACATGTGGAATTATATACATAACAAACAAGTGTGAAACAACTAAAAATATGTCATATTCTAGGTTCTTCAAAGTAGCCACTTTTTGCTTTGATTACTGCTTTGCACACTCTTGGCATTCTCTTGATGAGCTTCAAGAGGTAGTCCCCTGAAATGTTCTTCCAACAGTCTTGAAGGAGTTCCCAGAGATGCTTAGCACTTGGCCCTTTTGCCTTCACTCTGCGGTCCAGCTCACCCCAAACCATCTCGATTGGGTTCAGGTCCGGTGACTGTGGAGGCCAGGTCATCTGGTGCAGCACCCCATCACTCTCCTTCATGGTCAAATAGCCCTTACTTTCAAAGTTTTCCCAATTTTTCGGCTGACTGACTGACCTTCATTTCTTAAAGTAATGATGGCCACTCATTTTTTTTTACTTAGCTGCTTTTTTCTTGCCATAATACAAATTCTAACAGTCTATTCAGTAGGACTATCAGCTGTGTATCCACCTGACATCTCCTTAACGCCACTGATGGTCCCAACCCCATTCATAAGGCAAGAAATCCCACTTATTAAACCTGACAGGGCACACCTGTGAAGTGAAAATCATTTCAGGGGACTACCTCTTGAAGCTCATCAAGAGAATGCCAAGAGTGTGCAAAGCAGTAATCAAAGCAAAAGGTGGCTACTTTGAAGAACCTAGAATATGACATATTTTCAGTTGTTTCACACTTGTTTGTTATGTATATAATTCCACATGTGTTAATTCATTTTTTTTGATGCCTTCAGTGTGAATCTACAATTTTCATAGTCATGAAAATAAAGAAAACTCTATGAATGAGAAGGTGTGTCCAAACTTTTGGTCTCTACTGTATATGCGACTTGCGTTGTCTGGGGAATGCTCTTTCTTATTACGAAAAGCACCTCGTATGCATAATATGTGTGTAGATTATTGTAGGCCAGGCAATGCTTCTCAGGGTTCCTGGGAAAGATATTCAAATTAGCTCTTCTAAGAATAACTGATGCTGCCAGATGTAAGGTGTTTCCATATATTTTTTTCCCAGAAACCCAGAGGAGCATTGACTGGGTTACAATACTCCTCATTCCCCAATCAAGGCGTCTCAGGCAGCAAAGCAAATTTTCTTTGCTAAGCTCTGAAACAGATTAGTTACCCAGAAAAGAGCTGGGTTCACAGTATGGGATATTTTCATTTGTAAAGGAGACTACAGATGCAGCTAAGCTAAACTTGATGGTTAACGTGTTAAGTAGATAATGGCAAGGAAATGCTAACTGACTTTTTCAATGGTTTTCAATGGCTTTTGTCAAAAGATAACCAAGGTAACATTGTGATGTGTTATCAGAGTCAATTTTAGCTCAGCTACTTCTGTAGCTTGCATGTATCTTTTTCTACAAAGCACAAAGCCTTGTCGAAAATAGAACCTTATGTGTTTGTAAAGTATGTACATAACTGTACCTATATACTGTATAAGAGCTTCCCTCTGCCTGCCTGCACTGCCTGTAGTGAGCGCTTACCGCTCACATAGATATCGCTCCCGGCGGCTGCTTCATTAGTCAGCATGCCAGGAGTGCAGGGGTCAGTGAGTATATAAAATAGTGTAGAATTTCATATAAAAAAAAAAAAAAGGGGGGGGATGTATATATACTTTATAAACACAAAAGGCTCTATTTTCCACAAGTCTGTGAGGTAGCAGGTCAGGCAGAGTCCCGCAGCTCCTGCACAGCCTGTCTCTCCTATGCTAATGGAGACTGATGTGCCTTAGCAACGCTTATTTGAGAGAGAGCTGCTAAGGGACATTTCAGCCCCAGTGTCAGTGGAGTACCTACCATATAGGCAGACCACACAGCCGCATTGGGGCCCATGAGGAAGGGGGGCCCACAGTGGAGGAGAGGCCCGCCCCCTAATTGCTCCCATCTATCTTCCTAAAGCTAAAGGACCTTTTATGATGTCAACACAGGTCCTGTAAGGGAACTGCACAGTGTAAAGTGTAGTTCCCATGTTAGAACAGTGCATCTGCCAGGACCTGTAATGACATCATCTTCAACATCACTGGTCCTGCGGGATCTAGCAAAGGAACTGCACCACAAATGGTGTAGTTCCCAGGTTTGAAAGGTACATCTGCCAGGACCTGTGATGACATCATCACAGGTCCTTCAACCCCTAGCAGCAAGTATTAGAAGTTCACAATCAGCTCCGCATTGGTACACACAGACTGGATGGAGTGGTAAGAGGAGGTCCTCCACTTTTCTCTTCATTTGCACCCCACCCATACCCTGTTTTTACTCATTGCTCACTCATATATAATACTTCAGACAATTACAGTGACCACTATCTCATGTACCTGACACACAGTGACCATAATGTATAACTGACCACATATATCTGCACACATGCCTATATTACACAGTATTTTAGATGCTGTATGTACAGATATACACTCACCTAAAGAATTATTAGGAACACCTGTTCTATTTCTCATTAATGCAATTATCTAGTCAACCAATCACATGGCAGTTGCTTCAATGCATTTAGGGGGTGGTCCTGGTCAAGACAATCTCCTGAACTCCAAACTGAATGTCAGAATGGGAAAGAAAGGTGATTTAAGCAATTTTGACCGTGGCATGGCTGTTGGTGCCAGACGGGCCGGTCTGAGTATTTCACAATCTGCTCAGTTACTGGGATTTTCAAGCACAACCATTTGTAGGGTTTACAAAGAATGGTGTGAAAAGGGAAAAACATCCAGTATGCGGCAGTCCTCTGGGCAAAAATGCCTTGTGGATGCTAGAGGTCAGAGGAGAATGGGCCGACTGATTCAAGCTGATAGAAGAGCAACGTTGACTGAAATAACCACTCGTTACAACCGATGTATGCAGCAAAGCATTTGTGAAGCCACAACACGCACAACCTTGAGGCGGATGGGCTACAACAGCAGAAGACCTCACTGGGTACCACTCATCTCCACTACAAATAGAAAAAAGAGGCTACAATTTGCACGAGCTCACCAAAATTGGACTGTTGAAGACTGGAAAAATGTTGCTTGGTCTGATGAGTCTCGATTTCTGTTGAGACATTCAAATGGTAGAGTCCGAATTTGGCGTAAACAGAATGAGAACATGTATCCATCCTCTGATGGCTACTTCCAGCAGGATAATGCACCATGTCACAAAGCTCGAATCATTTCAAATTGGTTTCTTGAACATGACAATGAGTTCACTGTACTAAAATGGCCCCCACAGTCACCAGATCTCAACCCAATAGAGCATCTTTGGGATGTGGTGGAACGGGAGCTTCGTGCCCTGGATGTGCATCCCTCAAATCTCCATCAACTGCAAGATGCTATCCTATCAATATGGGCCAACATTTCTAAAGAATGCTATCAGCACCTTGTTGAATCAATGCCACGTAGAATTAAGGCAGTTTTGAAGGCAAAAGGGGGTCCAACACCATATTAGTATGGTGTTCCTAATAATTCTTTAGGTGAGTGTATAGTATATGCAGCAGTTTACTGATATGTGAGGTACGAGTTATAATAGATGATGTTTGTACAGATATATAGTATACTAGCAGAAGGACCCGGCTTCGCATGGGTATAATTCATCTATTTCATTTTATGTTTCCGTGTGTCGTAAAAAGATAATGACAGTTTCTCCCATAACAGTGACCTCTACAGTACCCGCCCCTTTAACAATGACCTTGACAGTGTCCTCCCCTTTAACAGTGACTTTCACAGTGACTGCCCCTTTAACAGTGACTTTAACATTGACCGCTCCTTTAACAGTGACTTTCACAGTGACCGCCCCTTTAACATTGACTTTCACAGTGACCACCCCTTTAAAAGTGACTTTCACAGTGACCTCTCCTTTAACAGTGACTTTCACAGTGACCGCCCCTTTAACATTGACTTTCACAGTGACCACGACTTTAAAAGGGACTTTCACAGTGACCTCTCCTTTAACAGTGACTGTCACAGTGACCCCCCCTTTAACAGTGACTTTCACAGTGACTGCCCCTTTAACAGTGACTTTAACATTGACCGCTACTTTAACAGTGACTTTCACAGTGACCGCCCCTTTAACATTGACTTTCACAGTGACCACCCCTTTAAAAGTGACTTTCACAGTGACCTCTCCTTTAACAGTGACTTTCACAGTGACCGCCCCTTTAACATTGACTTTCACAGTGACCACCCCTTTAAAAGTGACTTTCACAGTGACCTCTCCTTTAACAGTGACTTTCACAGTGACCACCCCTTTAACAGTGACTTTAACAGTGACCGCCCCTTTAACATTGACCTTCACAGTGACCGCCCCTTTAACATTGACCTTCACAGTGACCGCCCCTTTAACAGTGACTTTTACAGTGACCGCCCTTTTAACAGTGACTTTCACAGTGACCGCCCCTTTAACAATGAATTTCACATTGACCGCCCCTTTAACAGAAAGAATTGTGCAGGAGCAGCACTCAACGGTTCGTCCTTGTTGTAGGGAGTTGCAACAGCCTCGCACCAGCCGCGGATCCAATCAGCCAGAGAATAAGTGAAAATCAAACAGCAGTGGCAGCATCTCACATCACTCCTTCTTTATTAGGACTTCACAGCATATAAAAAATCAGCAAAATCAGCAACGTTTCGGCTGTACAACAGCCTTTGTCAAGCATAAAAAACATATGGCAGAATTGCATATAAATACCCACACCCAGGAACACCCACAATTGTCAGAACCAATTAAACATAGCCATACCATCCACCCATCCAATTACCTGCACACAGACTCCCATACTAATCACTTCACCTGTAGTTACCCTCTCCTTATCCACAATGGTTTCAGCTGTGGTCCGCGTCCTCAAAGTCACACTGCGCATGTCCATGTATCGACTGGCCCCGCTCCACGTCACACACGCGTGCCCGAAGCGAAGTCCCGCGATAGCCGACGTCAGAAACAGCTGACCACAGCATCACAGAAACTCTGCCCCGCCCGCGCAGACATGGAGCTAGGCATCATGTTACCTAGGGGATGCAGAAGCGTCAGTGCGTTGGGACCGCGTATGCAGCAACCATAAATTATGGCCACAACTGAAGCACCCTGGGACAACATATATGCTCAATATCCAAAGCATAAAGGATACTGACCAAACCATAAATGCAGTGCAGGTAACTGGCATCTTATCCTATTATCATACAGACTATGCGCTATATAAAACATATTACACTGCACCAGGCAACAGTGTGCATAGATACAGTCAGGTCCATAAATATTGGGACAGCGACACAATTCTAACATTTTTTGCTCTATACACCACCAAAATGGATTTCAAATGAAACGAACAAGATGTGCTTTAACTGCAGACTGTCAGCTTCAATTTGAGGGTATTTACATCCAAATCAGGTGAACGGTGTAGGAATTACAACAGTTTGCATATGTGCCTCCCACTTGTTAAGGCACCAAAAGTAATGGGACAATTGGCTTCTCAGCTGTTCCATGACCAGGTATGTGTTATTCCCTCATTATCCCAATTACAGTGAGCAGATAAAAGGTCCAGAGTTTATTTCAAGTGTGCTATTTGCATTTGGAATCTGTTGCTGTCAACTCTCAAGATGAGATCCAAACAGCTGTCATTATCAGTGAAGCAAGCCATCATTAGGCTGAAAAAACAAAACAAACCCATCAAAGAGATAGCAAAAACATTAGGCGTGGCCAACACAACTGTTTGGAACATTCTTAAAAAGAATGAATGCACCGGTGAGCTCAGCAACACCAAAAGACCCGTAAGACCACGGAAAACAACTGTGGTGGATGACCGAAGAATTCTTTCCCATTCACAAGAATGCCCATTCACAAGAAAGGTAGTAGGGAGGAATCGAGCAACTATAGACCAGTGAGTCTGACATCAATAGTAGGCAAATTAATGGAAACCCTATTAAAGGATAGGATTGTGGAACATCTAAAATCCCATGGATTGCAAGATGAAAAACAACATGGGTTTACTTCAGGGAGATCATGTCAAACAAATCTTATAGATTTTTTTGACTGGGTGAATAAAATAATAGACGGTGGAGGTGCAGTAGACATCGCATATCTAGATTTTAGTAAGGCTTTTGACACTGTCCCACATAGAAGACTTATCAATAAACTGCAGTCATTGAGCATGGACTCCCATATTGTTGAGTGGATTAGGCAGTGGCTGAGTGACAGACAACAGAGGGTTGTAGTCAATGGAGAACATTCAAAACAAGGTAATGTTACCAGTGGGGTTCCACAGGGATCTGTACTGGGACCGATTTTGTTTAATATCTTCATAAGTGATATTGCAAAAGGCCTCGCTGGTAAGGTTTGTCTTTTTGCTGATGACACAAAGATATGTAACAGGGTTGATGTTCCTGGAGGGAAACGCCAAATGGAAAAGGATTTAGGAAAACTAGAAGAATGGTCAGAACTCTGGAAACTGAAATTTAATGTGGATAAGTGCAAGATAATGCACCTGGGGCGTAAAAACCCAAGGGCAGAATATAGAATATTTGACACAGTCCTGACCTCAGTATCTGAGGAAAGGGATTTAGGAGTAATTATTTCAGAAGACTTAAAGGTGGGAAGACAATGTAATAGAGCAGCACGAAATGCCAGCAGAATGCTTGGATGTATAGGGAGAGGTATAAGCAGTAGAAAGAGTGAAGTGCTTATGCCGCTGTACAGAACACTGGTGAGACCTCACTTGGAGTATTGTGCGCAGTACTGGAGGCCATATCTCCAGAAGGATATAGATACTCTAGAGAGAGTTCAGAGAAGAGCTACTAAACTAGTACATGGATTGCAGGATAAAACTTACCAGGAAAGGTTAAAGGACCTTAATATGTATAGCTTGGAAGAAAGAAGAGACAGAGGGGATATGATAGAAACTTTTAAATACATAAAGGGAATCAACTCGGTAAAGGAAGAGAGCATATTTAAAAGAAGAAAAACTACCACAAGAGGACACAGTTTTAAATTAGAGGGGCAAAGGTTTAAAAGTAATATAAGGAAGTATTACTTTACTGAGAGAGTAGTGGATGCATGGAATAGCCTTCCTGCAGAAGTGGTAGCTGCAAATACAGTGAAGGGGTTTAAGCATGCATGGGATAGGCATAAGGCCATCCTTCATATAAGATAGGGCCGGGGGCTATCCATAGTATTCAGTATATTGGGCAGACTAGATGGGCCAAATGGTTCTTATCTGCCGACACATTCTATGTTTCTATGTTTCTATGTTTCCCTGGTGAAGAAAACACCCTTCACAACAGTTGGCCAGATCAAGAACACTCTCCAGGAGGTAGGTGTATGTGTGTCAAAGTCAACAATCAAGAGAAGACTTCACCAGAGTGAATACAGAGGGTTCACCTTTGATGTAAACCATTGGTGAGCCTCAAAAACAGGAAGGCCAGATTAGAGTTTGCCAAACAACATATAAAAAAGCCTTCATAGTTCTGGAACAACATCCTATGGACAGATGAGACCAAGATCAACTTGTACCAGAGTGATGGGAGGAGAAGAGTATGGAGAAGGAAAAGAACTGCTCATGATCCTAAGCATACCACCTCATTGAAGCATGGTGGTGGTAGTGTCATGGCGTGGGCATGTATGGCTGCCAATGGAACTGGTTCTCTTGTATTTATTGATGACGTGACTGCTGACAAAAGCAGCAGGATGAATTCTAACGTGTTTCGGGCAATATTATCTGCTCATATTCAGCCAAATGCTTCAGAACTCATTGGATGGTTCTTCACAGTGCAGATGGACAATGACCCAAAGCATACTGCAAAAGCAACCAAAGAGTTTTTTAAGGGAAAAAAGTGGAATGTTATGCAATGGCCAAGTCAATCACCTGACCTGAATCCGATTGAGCATGTATTTCACTTGCTGAAAGGAAAATGCCCCAAGAACAAGCAGGAACTGAAGAAAGTTGCAGTAGAGGCCTGAGAGAGCATCACCAGGGATGGAACCCAGCGTCTGGTGATGTCTATGCGTTCCAGACTTCAGGCTGTCATTGACTGCAAAGGATTTGCAACCAAGTATTAAAAAGTGAAAGTTTGATTTATGATTATTATTCTGTCCCATTACTTTTGGTCCCTTAACAAGTGGGAGTCACATATGCAAACTGTTGTAATTCCTCCACCGTTCACCTGATTTGGATGTAAATAATCTCAAATTAAAGCTGACAGTCTGCAGTTAAAGCACACCTTGTTTGTTTCATTTCAAAACCATTGTGGTGGTGTATAGAGCCAAAAATGTTAGTATTGTGTCCATGTCCCAATATTTATGGACCTGACTGTATGTTAAATGGTGATGCATGATATAGTCAAATCTGACTATTTAAAAAAAAAAAATCCTAGCATGGGTGGGACCTCAGCCCCCTATAGAATATCATAAAAACACTTTCCATATAGAACACTGATGTGGATCATCCACCAACCTAATCAATACTGGCTACATTAAACTCTAGATTCAGCCCATAGCGATCTCAATGTATGGATCCATTTCAGTTCCTTCCTCCTGAGTAATTTATTTTTATCCCCTCTTTAGTGGCCCCACAGAATCTATTGCACGAAAACGGAGCTGGTTAATGGAGTGCCCGCAGTCAATAAAATGTTTTGCTACCGGTTTTTCTATCATGGCCTTCCTAATGGTACTCGTTTATTTATTCGCTCCATTTAACATATCTATGCACACAGACGATACACCTGTTGCCTGGTGCAGTGTAATATGTTTTATATAGCGCATAGTCTGTATGATAATAGGATAAGATGCCAGTTATCTGCACTGCATTTATGGTTTGGTCGGTACCCATTATGCTTTGGATATTGAGCATATATGTTGTCCCAGGGTGCTTCAGTTGTGGCCATAAATTATGGTTGCTGCATACACGGTCCCAACTCACTGACGCTTCTGAATCCCCTAGGTAACGTGATGCCTAGCTCCATGTCTGCGCGGGCGGGGCGGAGTTTCTGTGATGCTGTGGTCAGCTGTTTTTGACGTTGGCTATCGCGGGACTTCGCTTTGGGCGCGTGTGTGTGACGTGGAGCAGGGCCAGTCGATACATGGACATAAGCAGTGTAACTTTGAGGATGCGGACCACAGCTGAAACCATTGAGGATAAGGAGAGGGTAACTACAGGTGATGTGATTAGTATGGGAGTCTGTGTGCAGAGAGGTAATGGGATGGGTGGATGGTATGGCTATGTTTAATTGGTTCTGACAATTGTGGGTGTTTCTAGGTGTGGGTATTTATATGCAATTCTGCCATTTGTTTTTTATGCTTGACAAAGGCTGTTGTACACCCGAAACGTTGCTGATTTTGCTGATTTTGCTGATATTAATTCCTAATAAAGATGGAATGATGGGAGATGCTGCCACCGCTGTTTGATTTTCACGCCCCTTTAACAGTGACTTTCACAGTGACCGCCTCTTTAACAGTGACTTTCACAGTGACTTCCCCTTTAACAGTGACTTTCACAGTGACCGCCCCTTTAACAGTGACTTTCACAGTGACCGCCCCTTTAACTGTGACTTTCATAGTGACCGCCCCTTTAACAGTGACCGCCCCTTTAACAGTGTCTTTCACAGTGACCACCCCTTTAAGAGTGACTTTCAAAATGACCACCCCTTTAACAGTGACTTTCACAGTGACCGCCCCTTTAACAGTGACTTTCACAGTGACCGCCCCTTTAACAGTGACTAACACAGTGCCCACCCCTTTTAACAGTGACTTTCACAGTAACCGCCCCTATAACAGGGACTTCCACAGTGCTCACTCCTTTATCAGAGACCTCCACAGTGCCCGCCCCTTTAAAAGTGACTTTCACAGTGACTGCCCTTTTAACAGTGACTTTAACATTGACCGCCCCTTTAACAGTGACCAATCACCATCCTTAGATCCTGAGAGGTGGCGGTCACGTACCCGGTTTGAGGCCATTCGGAAATGCCTGCATTATTCAGATAATGCAGCATGTCCACCCCCCTGAGGTGATCCTGCCTATGACCGCCTGTACAAAATCCGGCCGGTCATCGATCAATTGGGGGCCAAATTTCTGGAGGCCTATGTATCTGGAAGGGAGGTCGCGGTTGATGAGTCTCTCATTGCTTTCAAGGGGAGACTAATTTTCCACCAGTATGTTCCCTCTAAGCGGGCGAGGTATGACGTGAAGCTGTACAAACTTTGTGAGAGTATCTCAGCGTACACTTCCAAGTTTCGTGTGTACGAGGGGCGAGATTCCTGTATTGAACCCCCAGAATGTCCCCCCACTCTGGGTGTTATCGGGAAACTTGTGTGGGACCTTATGCACCCACTGCTAGATAAGGGTTACCACCTGTATGTAGATAACTTTTATACTAGTATCCCCTTGTTCCAGTCCCTTGCCGCCAGATCCACGTCCGCTTGTGGGACATGCGGAAAAATCAACGCGGCCTCCCTACCCACCACCTCCAGGTACCTATTCCCATTTGTGGGACCCGTGCCCTTACCAGTGGAAACCTGTTGCTGGCCAGATATAAGGACAAGAGGGATGTCTTTGTACTGTACACAATTCAATGTAACGGCATCACCCCTGTCCCTGTGCGAGGTACCACGGCAACGGCCCTCAAGCCCGAATGTATCGTCGACTACAATCGGTATATGGCAGGAGTTGATCTCTCTGATCAAGTCCTCAAGGCATATAACGCCATGCGCAAAACCCGGGCATGGTACAAAAAAGTTGCGGTCTACAACTCTTTTGTGCTGTCCCAGAGCGCTGACAGCACAGGGAAATTCTTCCAGTTCTTTGAGGCAGTCCTCAAGGCCCTGATCTTTTCTGACCGGGAAAGAGCAGGCCGGAGTACTTCGGGAACTGAAGGCGCCCGGATCGCCAACACTTTCCAGGTCTCCCTTGTGGAACACATAAAGGGTTAGCAAAGTTTTTTAAATCAGTTTTTAATACCTTGAGGGGTGTAGTTTCTTAGATGGGGTCACTTTTATGGAGTTTCTACTCTAGGGGTGCATCAGGGGGGCTTCAAATGGGACATGGTATAAATACACCAGTCCAGCAAAATCTGCCTTCCAAAAACCACACGGCGCTCCTTTCCCTCTACGCCCTGCCGTGTGCCCGTACAGTAGTTGACAACCACATATGGGGTGTTTCTGCAAACTACTAAATGAGGGCAATAAATATTGAGTTTTGTTTGGCTGTTAACCCTTGCTTTGTTACTGTAAAAAAAGGATTAAAATGGAAAATATGCCAAAAAATTGAAATTCTTAAATGTCATCTCCATTTGCCAATAACTCTTGTGGAACACCTAAAGGGTTAGCAACGTATTTAAAATCAGTTTGTAATACCTTGAGGGGTGTAGTTTCTTAGATGGGGTCACTTTTATGGAGTTTCTACTCTAGGGGTGCATCAGGGGGCTTCAAATGGGACATGGTGTAAATACACCAGTCCAGCAAAATCTGCCTTCCAAAAACCACACGGCGCTCCTTTCCCTCTACGCCCTGCCGTGTGCCCGTACTGTAGTTGATGACCACATATGGGGTGTTTCTGCAAACTACTAAATCAGGGCAATAAATATTGAGTTTTGTTTGGCTGTTAACCCTTGCTTTGTTACTGTAAAAAATGGATTAAAATGGAAAATTTGCCCAAA